>NW_008623601.1:2712-4700 GCF_000691845.1 Merops nubicus | reverse complement strand
GGAGAATAATTCAAATCCTCCTGAACTCTGGTTTTGCCATAAAACGAAGTGAGGTCAAGGGACCTGCACAAGAGATCCAGTTCTTAGGAATAAAATGTCAAGATGGGCATCACCAGATCCCAATGGCCATGATCAGCAAGATAGCAGCTATGTCCACACCAACCAGTAAACCCAGATCCCAATGGACATGATCAGCAAGGTAGCTATGTCCACACCAACCAGTAAAAAGGAAACACAGGCTTTCCTGTGCATTGGGGATTTCTGGAGGATACACATCCCAGACTGCAGTCTGATTGTGAGCCCTCTCTAGCAAGTGACCCAGAAAAAGGATAATTTCAAATTGGGTCCTGAGCAGAAACAGGCTTTTGAACAAATCAAACAGGAAATTGTGCATGCGGTAGCCCTTGGACCAGTCCAGACAAGACATTAAAAATGTGCTCTACACTGCAGACAGGAAGAATGGTCCTACCTGGAGCCTCTGGCAGAGAGCACCTGGGAAGATCCAAGTCTGACCTCTTGGGTTTTGGAGTCGGGGGTATAAAGGATCCAAGGCCAAGTAGTCTCCAACTGAAATAGAGATACTGGCAGCATATGAAGGAGTTTGAGCTGCCTCAGAAGTGGTTGGCACTGAAGCACAGCTCCTCCTGGCACCTTGACTGCTGTTACTGGGCTGTATGTTCAAAGGGAGGGTCTCTTCCACACACCTTGCGACTGATACCACATGGAGTAAATGCCCTGTGTGAGTGGTTACAGCAGTGGAAGTGCAGTAAATGTTAGCACAGAGGTAAACACATTTGGGCTGCTGGATTGTGGCAGGACATTGCTGCTTGGGTAGAGAACCTAGCTGTAAAGGTACGTCATGTGGATGCCCATGTACCCAAGAGTCGGGACACTGAAGAATTTCACAACCACCAGTGTGTGGATCAGGCCACCAAGATTGAAGTAGCTCTGGTGGATTTGGACTGGCAATGTAAGGTTGAATTGTTCGTAGCTCAGTGGGCCCATGACACCTCAGGCCATCAAGGTAGAGATGCAGCATAGAGATGGGCTTGAGATTGAGGGGTGGATTTGACCATGGACACTATTGCAGAGGTCATCCATAAATGAGACGTGCTGCTATCAAGCAAGCCAAGAGGTTAAAGCCCCAGTGGTATGGGGGACGATGGCTCAATTATAAATATGGAGAGGCCTGGCAGATTGAATACATCACAGTGCTACAAACCTGCCAAGGCAAGCGCTGTATCCTTACAGTGGTGGAAGCAACCACTGGATGCATGGAAACATATCCAGTGCCCCATGCCACTGCAGAACACCATCCTGGGCCTTGAAAAGGAAGTCTTGTGGTGACGTGGCACCCCAGAATGAATTGAGTCAGATGATGGGATTGACTCCTGAAGCAGCCTCATAGACACTTGGGCCAAGGAGCATGGCATCAGGTGGATGTATCACATTCCTTATCATGCACCAGCCTCTGGGAAGATTGAAAGATACAACGGACTGTTAAAAACTACTCTGGAAGCAATGAGGGGTGGCAACTTCAAACAGTGGGATACAAATTTAGTATAAGCCACCTGGCTAGTCAACACAAGAGGATCCACCAATTGAGCTGGCCCTGCCCAATCAAAAGTCCCACATGATGTAGAAGGGGATAAAATCTCAGTGGTGCACATGAAGAATGTACTAGGGAAGAGGGTCTGGGCTAATCCTGCCTCTGCCAAAGGCAAACCCAAAACCCAACTATGGTATTGCTTTTGCCCAAGGATCTGGGTGCACCTGGTTGGTGATGTGAGAGGATGGACAAGTCTGATATGTACCGCAAGGGGGCTTAATTTTGGGGGAGAACAGTTAGTGAATTAAGTTGTATGATGTTACTTGTTAAATATCTGCTGGGCATGATCTAGCTGGTATCAAATATGGGGTAGATAATGTCCTGGCTTTAGCCAGAGTAGGGTTAATGTCTACAAGCGGCTGCCGCCGGGTGTGGGCAC
>NW_008623601.1:0-2681 GCF_000691845.1 Merops nubicus | reverse complement strand
GGGGCCACAGCCAGGGTAAACAACTGACCAGCCAATGGGGCATTTGGTACCATACTGATGTCATGCCCTTTATATAATTGAAGGGGTGGAGCAACTTTGTTTTTCAGATGGTTAGCTCCCAGCTGGAATAGGGGCAGCTGCTGGTTTTCGGGTACAGGGTTTATTGTCACTTGCTTTATATATAATTTCACTGGTATTAGTGTTATTGTTGGTGTCTCCTTTCTCTGTGTTGCTTGATTAAACTGCCATTATCTCAACCCATGGGCTTTTTGTTTTCTCTTCTTCCCGATTCTCCTCCCCTGACATGTTGAGGGGGGGGGAGAAGCAGACAATGGCTGCTGGGTTTTAGCTCCTGCTGATGCTAAATCACGACAGCCATGACCTAATCCATCAAGTCACAGGTTATGAACCTATTTCTTCATTGTTAAACTAATACTTAGATGTAAAAATCATCAGCAGTTAGCTAAGCAGAGGCAGATAACCAAAGCCATACCTTGCACTATGAGGAAAAATGCTAAAACTAAACAGCTTTGCAAAGAAAAGCCTGGAGTCAAGACTGCTCATTGAAGCCTAGGAACATCACTCTGCTTATGAGTGTCTAAGATCTCATTGTAGCTTTTTTTCCTCTCTGTCTTTGACCTTCACTGGGATTCCCAAAGTCCACACTTGACACTAGCCACAGCTATTAACTGATTCCCACTGAGGAGGAATTAAACTCCTCCATGATAACATTGACCTTCTTTCTCATAATTCACCTTGCATTTCCCTGATGTAGCGAAACAGTGACTAATCATAAAAATAAAAGGTAAAAGAAAAAAAAAGCCCTATGTAAACATATAGCTCTGTTCCAGGAGACAATTTCTGTAGCCCGATTGCTCTTGCCACTCGGTATTTGTCACATTTCACAATATAAAAATAATATGTAACAGAGATAAGAGGAGATGTCTTGACTAGATGGCTCTTCAGAAGGGATAGGCAGGGAAGGAGAGGTGGTGGGGTGGCTCTGTATGTTAGGGAGTGTCTTCACTGTATAGAGCTCAATGACTGGTGTGTGGAATGGGGGATGTTTTGTCTTTTGTGATCACACAATAATCCTTTAACGCCATCTACTGGACCTGGGATAGAGCTATTGTGGAAGGTCATGGAAAGTTCCGATCAGATAAGAAGGCAATATAAAAGCTCACACTTTCAGTTTCGGTTGGATTCATCCGATCAGATAAGAAGGCAATATAAAATCTCACACTTTCAGATTCGGGTGGATTCGCTATCTTGGACTCACTCAGAGCACTTCAGAGAGCTCCCTCTCCGACCCTGGGTAAGCTGGGTTTTGCCTTCCCCTGGGGTTTTCAACGGAGCTAAACAGAGCTGGGGGAGGCTGCATCTCCTCCCCCTCTCCCCTCGGCCACTATCTGCTGGAGTTAGAGCCGGGAGTAAACCTCTCCGAGCGGCGGTTGCCGTGGCTGCCTGCATTCCTGGATTCCTTGCTTATCGGAACTGTTTCGGAACTTCTCTGAGCTTTCGTTTAAAGCAACAACTGGGCTGAAAAAGCGACAACTGGGATGGTAAGGAGAATGCTTATCGGTAAGGAAGAAGGGGAAGGACAATAAGGCAGATAGCCTAGTGGGAGTCTGTTATAGACCACCCAACCAGGATGAAGAGGGAGATGAAGCATTCTACAAGCAGCTGGCAGAAGTCTCAAAATCACAAGCTCTTGTTCTTGTGGGGGACTTCAACCTATGAGATGTCTGCTGGAAATACAACACAGCAGAGAGGAAACAGTTTAGGAGGTTCCTGGAATGTGTGGAAGATAACTTCCTGTCACAGCTGGTAAGCAAAGCTATCAAGGAAGGTGTTAGACTTGCTGTTTACAGAGAAGGACTGGTGGGTGATGTAGTGGTTGGAGGCTGTAACTTCCTGTCACAGCTGGTAAGCAAAGCTATCAAGGAAGGTGTTAGACTTGCTGTTTACAGAGAAGGACTGACGGGTGATGTAGTGGTTGGAGGCCATCTCAGGCTTAGTGACCATGAAATGACATGGCACATGCAGGACAGCCAGAGGATCAGGCCCAGCCAGCATGGGTTCATAAAATGCAGTTCCTGCTTGACCAACCTGATCTCCTTCT
This sequence comes from Merops nubicus, assembly GCF_000691845.1. Taxonomy (NCBI): domain Eukaryota; kingdom Metazoa; phylum Chordata; class Aves; order Coraciiformes; family Meropidae; genus Merops; species Merops nubicus. The sequence continues at coordinate 559 of NW_008623601.1, read as the reverse complement.
GTGACCAGGTGACCTGCCTAGTGGATGAGGGAAAGGCTGTGGATGTTTTCTACCTGGACTTGAGTAAAGCCTTTGACCCCATCTCCCACAGCATTCTCTTGGAGAAAGTGGCTGCTCATGGCTTGGATGGATGTATACTTCACTGGATAAAAAGCCAGCTGGATGGCCGAGCCCAGAGAGTTGTGGTGGGAATGGAGTGAAATCCAGTTGGTGGACAGTCACAAGTGGTATTCCCCAGGGCTTAGTTTTTGGGCCAGTCTCATGTAATATCAATGATCTGGATGAGGGGATTGAGTGCACCCTCAGTAAGTTTGCAGATGACACCAAATTGTGTGAGAGTGTTCATCTGCTTGAGGGTTGGGAAGTTTTGCAGAGGGATCTGGACAAGCTGAATCAACGGGCCGAGGTCAATTGCATGAGGTTCAACAATGCCAAGAGCAGGGTCCTGCACTTTGGTCACAACAACCCCAGGCAACTCTAGAGGCTTGTGGAGGAGTGGCTGGAAAGCTGCTAGTCAGAAAAGGACCTGGAGATACTGGTGGACAGCTGGCTGAACATG
>NW_008623600.1:40225-74787 GCF_000691845.1 Merops nubicus | reverse complement strand
CCCAAAACAGTACATTTGGCCAACAGCAACTGCCTCACTCCTTGTTCTGTTGTTAATAACCAGCTCCTATGGCATCAGCATTAGCTGTCAATATCATCAAACACCAATAAAATTTGGGTCTGAGAATTATTTCACAACAACTACTTGTGCCCTGACAGGGAAGGTTTCAGACTCCACACTTTGGAGCCTTTCTGATATATTTTATATTTTGGGTCTTGATCTTCTCCACCTAAAAGGACATGTTTTTAAAGCCTTTTTGTCCTCTCCCAGGGTTTGAGGAGGATGGAAATGACAGAAGTAGCTACAGAAGTTAGAAGAGGAACTCTGTGTAATACAGCAGAGACTGCTGAGGTGCATATTTCTACACTTCACAGCCACTGGACAGCACAGACAGGAGCAGTCTGTCTTTTTGAATGCAGCCAATAGATCAAGAGCAGTACAAGGATTTCACATAGTATTGGCATTTTCTGTAGATAAATGCTCTTAGGTCACTTCATGTTCAGTGCAGTTCTGGGATAACTCTAGAGTTAACACATCACACTTACCATAGTCTCTCTGTGTTCAGCACATGACTGACTGTCCCCAGACCTGCACCAGACTGACATCTCCAGGGACAGTTCTCCAGGGATAGGTGAGAAGAGCATTCTGTGACTGAATGCACTGCATGCCCCTGCTCAGGAGTCTCAAGTCCTTGTGGGCTTTACCCCCAGTGGTTGCTTTTCCAGTTTAGGCAAAGAGAAGCCTGTTACAGTAAAATATTCATGTTACTTGAGTAGGAAAATGTTACAGCTCTTTGCACACGTTTGGCTCATCATTTCAATAGAGAATGGAAAACTGTTCAAAATCTGTAAATGAGTTTCTTTAATACCTTTATCCCTGTTAACATGTTGGACATAAAGATTCAAAGATTCACTGGGCCTTTTTCAAAATATGTGTAGGTTGTTCCTCAGCTTCTATTAGAAGGACCACTCAAGGGAAAGTGTATAATAACTCTGGTGGGAAGTCTGTATACTTAAAAAAAAAAATAAAGAAAAAGCTAAGAAAGAAACCTTACATCTTCAGCTTTGCAGATTCACTAGCTTACCTATGTGGCTGCATTTAACCGATACAAATGTTGTAATAGAACAAATACATGAAAAACTCAGGCTCTGTCCTACAGATTCTGTGTACCATACAGCTGTGGCTCACTGACTATGGTTTTACTTCAGGTCCTTTGTTAGGACACTGAAGATGAAAGAGTGCACTTTGCCTGAGAAACAAAAAGAGTGGAAAAAAAATAGAGCAGAGAATGGGGAAGGAAGGAAGGACAGTACAAAAAAATAAAGTTTGATGCTGCATTTGCTGCCTTTATTTGAGAAAGGTAGAAAAGTTGTGCAAAATCACATTCTTTCCTTATCCTGAAGGGTTAGGAGAACTGAAGATGTGATTGTAGCTGAGTAGGAGAAATATGAGTCCAGGACTCTGCTGGGTTCAAGTGAAGAGAAAAGACAATCACCATGCAATCCAAATAGCTCCTGCTACTCCTCAGAGCACCTCCAGCAGCAGCAGCTTCTACATGCAGTTAAGATGTTGCTGGATTTACCATAATGTGGGATACCATCTAGGTCTTTTAGCCTAAGCTGAAGGGCTGCTGATATACTTGTCCCAGGTCCTTCTTTTCCTTCCAGGAAGACCACACTAGAAGCAATGGATCCTCTACATCAACCAGCCTGTGAATTTTGCTGATTAGAGATAGTATGAAGGGCACACCATGAGAGGGAGACAGAGTGCCATATGAAGCGTGTGTAGTTCCAGCAGGTTTTTTTTCCTTTTAATGTGAACCTGGGGATTTCCCTGCATGTTTGCTTACTATCATTGTTTTGTCTGCACACTGATATTCAATTGCCAGAGCCCTATTTCAGATTTAGTAGGCAACGTTTCCTTTGCTGTTACCTTTTGTCCTGCCAAAAAGGGTCCAGATCAATTCGTCATTGAGAAAATGGGCTCCAGTATTTCACAACATGTGTAATTGCTTGTCTTCATTCCCCTTTCATCTCTGTCTTTCTACAAGATCTCCACTCTTTTTCTTCTGTGGTTTGTCTTGTTGTTTTCACTTATGACATATCCAGGAAGAATGGAGAAGGATAAAGGAGTTGGTGAGGATAAATTTATATGTGATTGTGGGCATGCGTGCATCTGACGATCATGAGATACAGTGAAAATCATCTATATACAGCAAATATGGCAGCAGTAGAAGTCAGCTAAGGTTTCCTGAAATCACCCAGATCTGCATTTGGCTTATCATCATTAGCTTTTGGCAGAGGAAGTGTATCTTTGCATTTGAACTAAGCAGGCTGAAGGGTGGCATATGAGTGGCATTTATGTGCACCACTGATGTTTAGTAAGTCATTCTCAATGCTTGTTCATCCATGAGTGGTGAAGCTCAATTTGCATGATGTTCCCATCTGGCAAATGATATCTAGGGAGCTCTCCATAGTATAAGGCAGTGATTGCTAGGGAGCAGTGTTCCAATAGTCACTTAGCAGACTGGTGATGGGGCAAATATAAGTTTATAAGCCCAAGGAGACATGGAAGTGTTACTGCTCCCCACAGAAGACAGCTGGTGCCTGCTGGATGAGTGTAGAAACAGTTTTGCAGTTCACACTGAAGTGTCATCCAGCACTGAGCTCTGCTTTGACTACTTTTCTTCCCACATGTGGTTTCCAACAGCCCACTGCCAGGCTGACATTTCTTCTCACTGCTGCTAGTGGCTGGCTTCCTTGCTGTTTGGAAACCCCAACAGGCATTATGACTGAGCAATGTCATTGTGATTGACAGGTTTGTATACACAGCGGGCTGGGGCATCCAAGAAGCATTGATGACAGCTCATAGACATGTGAAGGCAAAGGAGCAAGTTGATTTGGCAGGCTGAGGAGCAAGAAAGTAGACCATGAGCTCTGGGGAGGCAGGGAGGCCAGTCCAGAGTTTGAACTTGGTGCATGGGGTTACTGGGATATATAAAGGGGAGGCAAAGAAAGATGAACAGATGAGCAGCCAGAGGGATAACAGATAAAGCAAATGATACAAGGGCACAGGAAGAAGAAAAACCAAACCAAACCAAACCGCAAAACACAAAGAAGGAATATTATATCTCCCTCATCAAAGATGCTTGTTATGAGCCTTGCTCTTCCTTCCTACTCCACCCCACCTCAGGAAAGAAATTACATTTGTCTTTCAAGCTGTCATCACTAGTGTCCCCATAAGGCAGAACAGCCTGTTGAGTCTGCACATTCACAGAACAGACCAAATCTCTTTCCTGGCTCTATCAGGACATACATATCATTCTTGCTAACCTTCCTAACAGAGCAGTTCTTATATAGGTCTTATATTTACTGTAAGTCTTCCTTGCAAGCACAAACAGGAGGTCCTGTCCAGCAGTCAAAGTATCCACTTTGACACTATTCCTACAAGTAAATGGATAACATAATTGACCCTGAAATTAAGTCATTATGCTGCTAATTCAGGAGGATGGACCGAGTACCCAGGTCTGTCAAAGACCCTATGAAAGCTACACTCTTTTTGTTTTCATTCCCCACTGTAAAATGGAAAATATTGACACTTGTTTTCTTCCTTTATTTGCCAGGACCAAGTTCATAGCTCCACCGAAGAGATCATAGTATCATAGAATGTTGGAAGGGACCTTTAGAGGTCATCTAGTCCACTATCTTCCTCCAGCTCTGAATCTGTAGAATGGAAAAAAGAAATTTCAAAATGGTTGTCTAAGGGTAGTCATGCAACTAGCCTAAATGTTTCGTGTTGGTGGGAGCAAATACTAAGGGGTAGTCCAAGTGAAATACTTTTGGTCCACCTTATGTAGAAGGAAGGGATAGGCTACTGCTATGGGTTTTACAGGTTAAGGAACATGATCTCAGTTTTTTCTCTCCTCTCTATCAATCTTTCCTCTTCCTTGCCCCAAGAGCTACCACTGTGTATTTCACAATACTTTCTCAGCAGCTTCCTTTGTTAGTTTGTTTCTTTTTCTTTTGCTTTTTCCTTTGTCATGAACAGCATCTAAAGACTCATCTGAAATTGAATATGCACCATGAAATTTTCTCACTTTGGGACCTGCCTTATGGCTGTGCTTATATCAAGGTCAAACCTGAGAAAAGATTGTGATTTATCTTCTCTGAAATACAAGCTCTGTCATTTTGTCATTTGTCTATGTTGTTCAGAGTTTCACCAAAAACTTCAAACATCTATGCCACTTCTTATCAAGGAGAATGAATATGCCAAAGAAAAAATCTACTTTCTTTTCAGTGAGGTGTTTATATCTGTTTTATTTCTTTGTGTAGACTTACTTTTGCCACCAGATTCAGCAGAGCCTTTGTAGATGCAGGCATGGGTAACATTAAGCTGACTATAAGTCAGCCCAGATAGGGAGCCCCAAAATGATCCATCAAACTTTCTGTACTGATCTCTAGAGCACCTTCTGTGCCAGCATGAGAGAAAATAGGGTATAGGACTGAGGGACCAGAGAGTGTGTCTGTGGCTAGGCTGGGAATGGAGGCATCACCACAGCCTAGTTAATGTTGGCCTGTGGTGACATGGGTTTGCAGATCAGGGCGGTGGCCACAGCACCACCCTGTGCATGCATGAAGTGCATGTGCATCTGTGGGGAAGGAAAGCAGAAACCATCCCCCTATGGCTTGCATTTGATCTAGCTCTTCTCTAACTTGGACATCAGCCCCTTCTTGGGTGGGGTCTTGGATCAGGTGACATCTGAGGTTTTGGCCTAGATCAGGTTTTTTCACCTGATCATCTGGTTGTGTGCGTGTCTCGGTAAGACTGGCTATAACATGCAGAATACCGGATAGCCCTCATTTCCTCCACAACGTTTTACAGGGAAACTCTAGGGGACTCAAAAGTCAATGGCCGAAGCTGGGCACTTACATTCCAGTCAACATAACTAAATAAATGGATCACATCCAAGGGAACCCTCTGTTACTAAAGAACTGAATAAAGGCCACTTATTTATATATTTCACTTTAAGCAGCCATTTTGAAGATCTTAGCATCTTGAATACAAGTGTTATCTGTTGACACAGCTGCGACTCTCTTGCCATTGTCTGTCAACCTTCTTTCAGCCCAATACAATACCACAATGCAACAGAAGGCATCACTGGCATTAGTGTATGAGAGTTCTCAGCTCCTCTCTTTCTTTCTATGCAGGCAGGGTCTGTGTAATTGCTCTGCATGGATTTATGATGTTACCTGTTAAGGAATGGTGGCTAGAGAACAGGCGGGTATGCTCCTAAAGAGTGTAACTTCTGCTTTAGGCTTCTTTAAATATATGCATGGACTAGAGGTAATTTTGGACCTACATTTAGATTCAAAACTCAACACACATCTTAAGGATTTGCTTGGGTCCAGAGATCTCCTTTTTAAGCCATTTGGATCCAAACTAGACTTTCTTCAAGTTTCACAGCTGTCTAGACTTATGAAGTAAATGGTGAGGGAGCAGATATGGGAAAAGTGTGACAGATTGTAAAATGTGGAGGTAGAATTATAGTTCCAAATAGGATGCCTTTCATTGATTAGTATGGGACCCCTTGAGGGGTGATAAAGCTCAGATTTATGTGTTCAGGGAGAGTCACACCTTGCTGATAGTGCCAGTGACACTCTGTTTCTGCCTCCATAACCTGAGCAGCAAACCTCTGTCATAAAGCAATTGTGTTGTCTAACTGGAAAACTTGTAATGGACCTTTTACATTGAGAAAGAAGAGAGTACTGACTTGGACAAGAGAAGGTGAAGGTGAGAGAGAAGGATCATTCCAATTTTGCAATAAAAATAGAAATAATTATTCTAAAAAGACAATTTTAAAAAAATGGTTAAAAACACTGGGAGAGGTTTTTCTCTCTGCTCCTTGACATTTCCCTGTTCCTGCAGGAATTCTTATTTAGCCTAATTAGGCTCTGTTTCTCCTTCATTTGGGCTCCGTAACTCATTAGCTTCCAGCTGGGCAACTCATGATTCTAGGATGTCTAATTACCTTCTAGCAGACATCCTGATTGCCTCTGGTCAAAAAATGCTGATCCAGTCCCTTCACTTGATCTGAACTGATCTCAAAATGAGTTGTGTCATTAGCCCCTTCTAATTTCATCCAGTCTTTCTACTTATTCCCCTTGGTCAAGGTCATCACATATGACCTCATGTGACAGAGAAACAAGAAAATAATGCAGTTGACATCTTAAAAGAGAACACTCACCACCTCTATTGGTCTGCATTATTTCAATAATATCAAGAAGTTTGGTTTGGAGTTCCTGAGGCACACAGATGGGTATCTTCATCTATTTCAGCTAACCACAGAGCCCAGCTCTTTTTCTCTTCTTTCCAAGGGTGACATTAAATCCATTTTAATCAGGTATGAGACCCTAATTCAATTTTGTCTCTTTTCTGGGACTATGTCCAAAAATAATTTGTTACAGTCACATTCAAGTTTAACTCAGTCAGATTCATAGCAAAGTTTATAATATTCTTGTAAATTTGGATAAATACATCAATGTAGATCCAGACTTTAGCAAGAGGTTCATTCCATTCTTTTTGTGGTTCCATTTATTCAGATTTAATTGATTGGTTTTCTTTAAAGAAATAAGTGTTCCGTTGCAAGGACTGACCCTGACGTAGTGGCCTACACAGGTTATATTTATTGTGTGTAATAAACATACCAGTCACAAGACATCTGCTGTAGAAGGGAGGAATTGCACAATTCACATTGTTAAAACAGATCAGGATTGAAGTGTTTTGTTGATTTATTAATGACAGGTAGTTAAATGCCAGTCAGCAAAACAGCATTCAGGACATAATGTCAGCAATACAACAGATAAACTGTAAGACCAAATTCTTACAAATTGTTGTTGCACTTGTACACATTTCTAAACATTGTTTTACAACTAGTCCAAAATTTCTATAATCTCACAGATACAGACACAAAGAGATTTAATTTTCCAAGGGTGGGCTGTGTAATATTTCCACACTCAATTATCAGAGAGCAACAGATTATCAGGAGTTGGGAGCACATCAGTGAGATGTCTACAACCTGACCTCTGATATTTGTTCTGAATGGTCCTAAATTGTGTTCTCTCTTTTGGGTAGCCCCTTTCTGTCTCTCTTTTCCAAGCTTTATATTACAGTTTCACTTTGGCTGTAGAGAATTTTGAAGGTACTCCTTCAAATCATTTCCTTATTTCTCATTGGAGTAGACCATTGTTCCCAGACTAAAGACTAAAGACTTCAGCTAAAGTGTCATTTTCCTATGTGAAAATAAGAAAGACTTATCCTCTCCCCAGAACAAGAGAGTCTGCCTATTGTCTGACATCAGTAAAGGCTGCTTTATTCTATTATACCCTCACTAATTACAGAAGAGTTCTGTGCTGATATTCTGCGAGTCATCACCAGTAGGCAACACTCCCTGGTACTTCAGACACCTGTAAGTGACGGGGATTGTGCTTCAGCTGTAATTGAGACAGTCCTCCCGAATCATTGCTAGGTAGTAGGTCACTCTGAGTACTGAGCTGTTACCGCCATCCTAAAATCCCCTGTTCTTTTTGAGATGCTTATGGATACAAGAGGTAGAGAAAGCAGGTTGTGTTGCTCTTACCAGAGCAGTGTTAATATTTCAGACAGAGCTCTGTATTTATGTAGCACTGCTATCTTCATCATACCAGGGACACAGCAATGAATTCATGCTTGTGATGTCACTGCAAGCACATCAAATGTGCTTTTCAGGTGGGGAAGTTGGTATCTGGAAAGGTGACTCACTCAAGGCCACACAAACTAGGTCAAATAAGTTCCTAGTCTCTGAAAAAATGTGTTTAACCCATGGGACCAAGCTATTTTTCCTGTCAGGATTCTGGATTTCCAAACTGTGATACTTTAAACAGATGAAATTCAAATTAAGACAAGAGGGCTCCCGTTAATTTTTAAGGATGCATAAAAATTTCCTTTGAGCCATTACATTTCCCATCAAGTAATAAATTTTTATCTGTCATTAAAAAGTGTGTCATAAAGACCTTTCCATGGCACAGAACAAGATGTCATTCTGAGGATAAAATACTTTGCTTTTGCAGCAACTGTGTTGTCAAGAAATCAGTCTTTTCCCTTCAAAGCGTTTTTCATGGAACATTATTTCTCTTTTGCCACTTATTATTACCTGTGCTTTGGTGATTCTCATGTTTAGTGGAAGTGGTTAACTCCCTGGCTTAGGCATGTTAACCACATTATGTAAGTGCAGACAAGTTTGTCAGGCATGCAATGTATAAAGTCTTTTAGTTGACAGAGATGCAACATGGTGCTTCTTTCCATAAATAAAATGACAGATTCTGCTGTGAAAAGTATCATCTGATGCAACACACTTTATTAATTCAAATGAATAATAGCTTAATAAGAATAAATAATGCCTCCCTAAAAAGTTACTGCTGCCTCTTTGGATGCATGTGAATGTTCTCCCTCCTCCTCTCACTCCAAAACTGGGTTAGCTGATATTTTGCCCCTATGTGTCAACAATAGGATAATATGATAGATTAAGCCAAGGCAGTCACAATTAATTCCTGAACAGTTTTAATTTAATTTTCCTTTTTACATAAACCCAATTTACCTCTGTGGAGGTGTGACACATCTGATTACACACAGAGGCGCTGGGAGCAGCCATGCTTGCAGAGGGAGAGACAGACAGGAGTGAGCTCTGTGCACGATGTCATTAGAGATCAAAGCTAACAGAGCTCCTCAATATTTCTATTAGCAATAATTCAAAAGAACCTGCATTTCAAATGTCCCTCTGTAAATACTTTAATTGCAGAGATAATAACTCTGAGTCCTGGTAGAGGAAAAGAGTCAGGGGTCAGTCCTCTAAGCAGCAGAAATTATGGAAATTAGAAAGACTAGTTAAGGTAAATAACACTCGCAGCCTCCTGCTTCATCTTGCTTTCAGAGTACTTGGTTTTCTGCGCGTGCAAGAGTAGCTGAGCTGTAGACGGTGACATGGATTGGGCCTTTTGCAGAAATCAGAGGCAGGTATTAAAATGTACTTTAAAATTTTCCCTGGGCCTTCTGTTTTTCCTTCCTTTCATGATGTGGTATACCAGCTCTAAGAAGAAATTTTCAAAGCCTTTTAGAATTTTCCTTTCCCTTGATAGTATAGGCCTGGTTGAGCATGTGTGTGTGTTGGTGTGCATGTATGTGTGCCACTGCTTTGTAGTGATTTCTAATTCTTTAAAAGCTTCTAGGCCACCTACCCAGAGCACAGTCTGTTTAAATCATTTCACTCAACTGGAATTAAATATTTCAGAAAATAGGGAGATTCAGCAGCAATGGTTACTTTTAAAGGTTTTAATGCATTTGAAGACAAGACCTTTCATTGTGACTAGGTTTACCCCATGTGAATTTTAAGCAGATGGTAAAGCACAGCACACAGTCTGTTCCTTGGCTGTTACAATACCCTGGAGTAAGTGTTAGAAGACGGGATGCTAACAGTCATGAGTGGCTTTAACCATCCAAGACACATAGACAGCACAAGAGCCTGGCATGAGGAGAGTCTTGTTGCTAAAAGGACAAAAGGTGTGCACAGGAAAATAATCATAAAAGTGACAACCAGGGAGGGATAGGAAATCAGGGGAAATGGGAAAGTTCATCAGTGCCAGCATCCCAATAGGTGTTGGGATAAGACATACTTAAGATATTGAAGAATATAGATCCAAAAATCAGATTTTGCAGCCCCATGTTGTGCCTGCTTGTACATCCAGAAATAAGCCTGTGTCACACTGCAGCCTGGTTCTCAGAATGGGTTTGACCTTCCAGGTCTCAGGTATCCAAACACTTTCTGACAAGTACCCTGCAACTCCTGCAAAGAGTTTTTGCCAGCCTGAATGCCAGGGAGTGAGGATGGCTTGTTGTATACTACAGCTCTTCTCTGCTTCTCATGATCTCTCTCTCTGGGAAGGCAGAGCAGCCACAGATCTGCTCTGTCACCTAGCAGAGCCTCAGGAAGCCTCTGGGAAGTTTTAGTGATATAAGGCACAGGAAATTATTTTGAAGTCATCATCACCAAATCCTTTCCACCTATTTTCCATATCCCAAAACAGAAAGAAAGGGTAGCCCTGTCCTCTTATAGGTACCTGATTCCCACTGAAGTCAGAGGGAAAAAGACACATAAACATCTAGGGAATGCAAGCAGCAAGAATCTCGTCGATTGGTTGTGCCCGTGTAAAACACTCACCACTAAGGTGTGCATTTCTTTGGCAAGGCCATCTCTAACACCCAGTATACCAAGTTCAAAGCTAGCTCAGGCACCACTAATCAGCACCCAACTCGGTCTTGTGAACACCATGCAGACAGTCTGAATTAAATACTGATCCCATTAAAGTCCACGTGGTGGCCCATACCATAGATTTTTAAAAAGCACTGTCACCATCCTAAAGTACAGTGCTTTAAAAGATGACAGGTGCTAACCCAGAAAATCTGTAGGAGCTAATGGTTATGGTCAGACCATGCAGTTCCATGCTCAGGGCCACAGGTAATGATTTACTGGCTTTGAATTTGGCCACTTCTGAATCCAGAAACTCTGCTAAATTCTGGTATTTCTCCTGTGCTTTCATATTCTTATTCCTAACAAATCAAGTTTGGAATCAAGATTTGAGTCTATTTGGTAAAGATTGAAAGTTATAGTTGTTTCTCATCTGTTCTTTTTCCAGTTATCCCATCAAAATTCCTAGATGGTTTAGAGATGATTGCACTGATCCTCAACTTTCTCTATCCAAACTCTTGTGAGTGCAGAGTTCACATTGGCTGGAGAAACCTTTATCTCATTAATTTGATTTCTTCTACTCATGCCACTGATCTATCTTAGATCAATTTTATTAATAATACATCTACATTTTTCTACAGTGTTTTTAAGTTGGGTGGTGGAGGTTAAAGTGCTAATTTGCTGGTTTTCTCACATATTTCATATTTCTAGACACTAAGAAAAGCCTACCGTAATTGCTTCCGTACCAAACACTCTATACTTCAGCTGTGTTCATTCAGTTCCATCCTTTGAATATGTTCTGAAAAGTGTTTTTTTTTTAAAGCCCACATGTAAGAAGAATGTCAAATGTTTTATTACATTTGGATTTTGCTTCACATTGCTGTTTCTGTTGATGTCTTTCTGTTCAGGGACTTGGTTATCCTGTACTGTTTCTGCATTAGTAGTCTCTGTCCATCATGCTTGACTGGCATTTATCACTCTTCTCTCTTAGAGCCTCACAGACTTTCTTTTATACTCCATCTTATGCACCTCTTCGGCAAAGGAGAAGTGGATTATCCTGAGAAGGAAAAGTGGTGCCAAAAACAGGGAAATGAAATATAGAGATGCCTACTCCATCCTACCTTCTTCCAGGCCATTTTGCAGAGCCTGGCAGGTGCGGAAAAGAATCTTTCTAGTGAGTTGTAATTGAATAGGGTATTTACCTGGCTTAAGTACCTGAACTGGCAGTCTGAACCCAGAGCCTCAGTTCAGAAAGTCTTCTCTATGTCACCTTTCAGAATCTCTGCTGACTGCATTAAAGGTTTAGAAATTGAGTGGAAATTGTCCCCAGGAAGCAGACAGCTGCCTTGTTCAGACTGCATTGTTGTGACATCCAAACTTTCTCCTTTCATTTAGAAGGCCAGGTTTTCTCCTGGATAACTTTATAATGCATATTTTGTTTAATCAACATCAGCTTTCCTAAATTCTCCCAGTAATCCCTCCACCATGAGCATATCCAGGCACAAAATGACCTCTTATCTCGTTAATCCAAGGTCTGTCTTTTCTTCATCCTGTGGCAATATTCTACAATTGTATTAATGAGAAAATCCCAAGGGCTTGTTCTGTTGTTTTTAAGACCAGTTGTAATACTTATGGCTCAAATAAATAGAGTATGGTATTTAGTGGAAAGACAAATAAATGTGAAGTATATACACAGCATTTGCTTCCAGAGTTATGAATGGGAAGTAAGGAACTCTAAGGTAAGTAATTCTAGGTTCCTGTACATCCTACACTTTACTAGGCTTGACTTCCTGGTCTTTTAATGGATTTGTTTGAAAGTTTAGAGAAAGAGTACTTGTGTGTGCCTTGTGTCACATAATGGATAGCAGCCTGTTTTCACCAGTTCTCGCTAGGAGGACAAAGGGCTTGGTTTTTTTTACTGAGTATATAAGCTTACTAATAGCAAGATCATCATGAATCTTACACTCAGAGGCTGACCTCCTGTGAAGGTAACCAAGCTGGTGATTGGATGCTCTTAATTATAATAATTATTTCCCCATTAGGCATCAGGACCCTGCTGCTTTCAGCACTACGCAGTAGGACAGCAAGGTGACCCATGGCTCAAAGAGCTATCTAAGATATGAAATAAATGGCTGCAACATGCACAATAGGGAGCACAAGATCAAATCCAGGCTGTTATGGCTGCACAACCAGACGTAAGCACAGGACCTCCATTCAGTTTACTATGTCCCCGGCCACTGAAAATCTGGTAAGTATGTGGAGATGGAGGCTCAGCATGCCTCAGCACTACTCAGCTCATTCAGTATTGCTTATATACACAGAGGTCCTGAGGAACACCAGGGAGAAACTGAGACATGGTGCTGCACAATGCAACATGTTTGGTTGCCTTCTTACCCAATCTCCATGTATTTTAGTTCCTTGGCAGGTGCCACATAAGATTTTCCACTTGTACTGCAGTGCTGCTTCCATTTCATGTTTCTACAACAGACTCAAGATGGGATACAGCAGCTGATTCCATAGTTTCCTACAGCCAACACCCTTAAGGGTTGGGACAGTCCTATGAAAGGATTAGGAAGTTTGTAGATGAGGCAGTTTTAGTATAGGTATAAGAGCAAGAGAAATGTCCCTTCGAGAGTAAGAAAAGAGAACTATTCACTTAAACAGATGATACTTAATGAGTAAAAGCCCAAATAAGCAAAGCACCAGCCACTCTTTTTTGCTACTCCTAAACACCATGTTTTTGCTCCCTCTGGTGGCTCTGAAATAGCAGATCAGCCACACGTGCCTGCCAAAGCAGTCTGGTAAATGGGACTGGGGCACAGTGTGAAGCTGGCATAGCAAGGCACAGGCTGCAGGATTACCTGCTGACATTGTTGGCATTGTACCCACCATCCTCTTCACAGTGAAGAACTTTCTTCCCAGTTCACACAGAAAGTATTACGTATTGCTGTGTGGCACAAAAACAAACCTAAGAATTTCAAGTAAATAAACATGACTGCTAAAATAATTTATTATATTTGGGTTTTAGACTATTCAGATATCACCGTGGCCATTGTTTCACTGAGCAGTTATATCCTTGCTCCAAAATAAAAAGTCAGCTAATTACATTCACAGGTGATACAAAATCAGGAGGTGCTGCAAATCCCAGAGAGAACAGAGAAGTAGCGTAGATAGCATCTAATTCCGTGTAGCTTGCCCTGTAACTGTCAAAGACGTGAAGGAAATAGAGTTTGAAAATAAACAAAGTTAAATTCAGCCGGGGAAAATGCACACAGTGGAAAACTCATCTGAAACAAAATTTTTTTTGGAGGAAAGGGAAATACTTGAAGACCTGACTAGTGAGGGATGAATGGTGAGAATGAATAAATTAGTTACGAGTCTGCAGTGCAATGTGCTGAAGGCAAAAGCCAATGTGATTACATGTTTCTTCCACCTGTGGTTATGAAGTCTTGCAGGAAAGATTAAAAGATGTAATTTGGCCAAAATAAGGCTGTTTGGTTTGATGAGGTTCATTTTCACCCAATACAGAGTTTCATTAAACCAATTGGCGTCCACCAAGCATGGCCAACTTTCCTGGTGCTCTGCACCACATAAGTCAAAGCTTCAGGTGGTCACGGCTGGCAGCACACCTTCCTTGTACCTTGCACAGCATGGGTGGGGAAGCACTGAAAGCAGACCACAGGCAGCTGGTGAGAGAGTTTTTCCCAGGGATCCTGTTGGGCCACTGAAACATGGAGAATGAATGTGGACCAGGCTCCCAGATGTAGAATGAGAGGTAGTTTTGAAGTACATAAGAGGTTCAGGTTGGCTACTCATGGCTGGCATATCTCTAAGCAAAAATAAACATCAAAAGGAGAGGAAGAGCTGTATCCAAAGGACTTTAAAGAAATTACAGTATGTGAGCAGAAGATTGGAAGGACAATTCGCATTTTAAAAATGACCTAGTAGTGAGCTGTGATAGACTGCTCAATAATCCCAAGGGAAGCCATAGAAACAGTTCAGATATATAAAACTCTCCAGGTCAAAGTACTAATGCACAGAAAATAAAGGACAATCCTGCAATGACTGCAGAGAGAAGACAAGACATGCTGGTACTACCCCTAAGCCACATTATTCTATATCAAAACAACATTGTACACTCAGGCACAGGAGTGGGGCCAAATTTAGCCCTCGTAAAAGGAGATTAATCCATTTAAAAGACAGGAGGAGGTATATCATGGTGATATACACTGAGCTCCTGACAAACATTATCACCCAGTAATTTCTGAATCATACACACACATTTTAGATGCTTTTGAGTGTTGAGAAGGAGAAATTCAGAATACAAGATACCCCTCAGTTGGTGGAAACTGTGTTATATCTCTTGATAAGCTAATTCAGTGGTTAATTATCCTGATTCTTTAAAACATGCCCTTTGCTTCCGGTTTGATTTTTTTTTCCCCGTCTTCTAACGATTGGGCTTCGTCACGCCTTTGCTGAAGAGCCTTCAAACACTTTCCTCCCTGCATAGGCAATGCAGCTTGCAAGCTAATCTCCATGAAGTCAAATTAAGGCATTCAATCCCCAAGAGAGACGTGATTTAAAACTCATCCCTCCTGTTGTTTTCTCCTATTGGCTAATTTAAGTAGCTCTCTTCTCAGCATGCTGGCTCTACTGAATTCTGTTCCTTAGCACCCAACCCTCCAAAGTGTCACTAAATCACGAATGAAGGGTTTGAAAGCCAGGCACTGCAATGTTCAGTGTTACAGTGGAAATACTCTTGTGAATCTGTGCCCCAGGCTTTCCAACTTTAAACAGAGCAAACCCTAACTATATACACACAGATCTTACTATATGGATCTTGGCATTTCCACACCAATATTTCAGGAGTACTGTATTACCTCTGTTACTTCTTTCATCTAAGCCTGAGATCTTGCTTATGTGACATCCCATTGCAAGTTATATAGAGGGTATTTAATGCCATTATTAACAGCTGTTCTAAGAAGTTATTAAATTGTGAGCCATAGACAGGAGCTAATGGATTATGAAGAGAAGAGGGTGAAGTAAATTCTGACGTGTTATAAATGGATGTAGTAGCATCAGATTCATAGCAATTCAGTTTTAAATTGGTGACAGATTGGGTTTCTGCATATTTTGTGGATCCTAGTAAGAACTGCTGTTTTGAGAATCACCACAATGTTTAGTAAGCCATCAAATATTGACAGGGCCTACCATGGATCTGCCAGATGGGGCAAGAGTGGGTCATTAACTGAAGTAATAGCTTATTCAAGTGAAAATACCGTAAGAGAATTATTTGATTGAAACTTGCTAGGAGAACTGCTTCCTTCATGGCTCTGCAGGGGGATGAGGCAGACAGCTGGAAAAACTCAGAAGTAAAATTAAAGAGCCAGGAATTCTTGGTGGGATATACAACGCCAAGTGATTCACAGACAGGCCAGTAAGCTTTGGGTTAAAGAGCAAAAGGACAAATGCAAGATTTTATAAACAAGGTTTTGATTAACTATGGGAGTAACCAAGCTTAAAAGAAGCTAGTCTGGATGCAGTTCAGAGGCACCACACTCAGGAGACTTAGCCAACTGGTCAGATTGATAGGCAGATCCAGGGAGCGATTCAGCCCAGCTAAGATCTGATTTTCTCTGTGGAAATGCCACACTTTTGATTTAGATCCTAGGTAAGGCTGACTCACTCCCTGAAGGTGCCCTTCTCCAAAGGCTGTAGAGGACCCCACCGCAGCAGGGGCTAAAAGCCAGCTAGAAGAACTGGGTCAGGCCACAGCTGCTTTCCATTGCAACCTGCCCCAAACTGCTGAGCCTGAAGTGAAGTCACCCATATGACGAAACTCTGGGAAAGGATGTGTGAAGGTTCAGAGTGAGAGAATGCGGTGTTTTCCTGTCAGACAAAGCCATGTTAAGGCAAGGCCCAAAGAAGCTGGCCCCAACAGAGGGAAGCATATGATGCCAGTTTGCTGGTGCCTAAACACATCAGCCTGATGAGAGTCTCACTAACAGCAGGTTACAAGGAATGCGTGAATGCCAAAATCTCCATGTACCATGTTCCTTTATTTAAGGAATAACAATTTAGTTGTTTATAACTATTTGAGAGATTGGCTTTTTTTCCTTTACATATCTTTTTCTCTTGATGCTATGTTTTCTGGAAAGCTATTTGTTTAAAGATATGCTTCAGGATGTGGGAAATAGATCTTCCTACTTCATCCTGCTCTTATTATAATGATGGTTTTCTGTTTTTTAATGTAGTTGTGAAATTTGTTTTGTTATTGTTCATCAGGTGCCACAAGATTCTTGGGTGGACAAAACAATGACTTTGTAAAAATTATTGTTTGGATGATGATATCATCAAAATACTATACAGAACGCAATCAAGTCCAGAGATTAAATACTGCCTTTTACCTGCTCCATGAAGAGGGTTACCACACAAAAACTATTACCTAATTATTTCTGCAGATAAAACTCATTATGATTTTCTCAATTCTTAATCAATACTTTAAAGGACTTCTGTTTTATAGAACAGTTCATCAATATTTTATTTATTTTAATAATTTATCCCTTATTACAGAACCAGATGGAGCCTGCAGCACACTTGTCCTCAAGAAACCAGAGCAAGGAGGAGAAGGTGCCCAGAATCCACATCACCTGGGACTGAAGACTCGCATTTTTCTCTGTTCTGTCTGTATGTCTTGGGTTCAGTCACGGGGACTAACCATACCCAGTGGCTCTGCAGCCACACTGTGGCCTTGGAATGGCAGGGTTGTGGATGGGAAGTGATTCTGCTCCCCTTAATACTGATTCCTAACTGGGAGATGCCATCTGTCCCTGTTGATGGGCTCACAGTTCTCAGGAGACCATAACATCATTTGCTGGAAGATTTCCCTGGATGCTCTCTGAGCTTGGGGGAAAGGAATTAAATGTCATGTTGAAAAGGTCCATCACAATCTTTTCTCTGGAGCAGGGGAGTTGTGAGTGACAGTCAGCTGAACAGTCTTGCATTCTTACATGCATGGCTATGCAAAAGTGACCCTTGCCCTCTTCGTACATGTATTTGTAAATATATGTTATCCCAATCAAGAAAAGGGATTTTTTTTTTTTTTTATCAGAGATGTAGATCTGAACTGAGGAGCAGGTGAAACTGATGAAGAAACTACCAAGGTGTTTTTACGGAGAAACCACCATAGTGCAACTGAGATATGATTTGTTGTCATCAGATCCAGATGATATGAGGTGGTATTTCCCAGGTGTCTAGCCAGGACAATAGTAGGATAAAGGTCACTTTACTAATGCTAGTAGATGGAATATGGTTGCAGATAGTAGCTCAAGGAAAAGATCTTCAGAATCTGGAATAGGCATCAATCACCTTTGTTCACATTTTCTGTACTGTTCTGGGAAAAAATTAAGAGCACTTTTGGATTTATGGTTATTATTAGAAACTCAGCTAGCAGTGGTGTCTAGGAGCCCTTTCACTCTGTGTTTGGTTAAGAAATGTGGCCTTTCCCTCTGGAAGCAGTCTTTGCCATGACAGTCTGTTCTTGCTCAGTTTCTAAACCGTCAGGTGATATAGGATATGCTGGGCAACTTGCTGCATTGCTTCAGCCACCAGACATGCATTACACCATCCTCCCATACACATGCATACCTGAGGCTTAACACACAGTGGTCCTATTTTATAGTTGTTGGCTTCCTTTTCACCTCCAGTTGAAGCTCAAGTCTTCGCTTTTGTTTACATTAAGTATTTACCTCTTGGTTTTGGCTGCTTAAGTGACTATCATCTTGTGATATACCATGATGTTAGCTGATTTATTTAGTCTCTATTTTTTAATGCAGATTGGGCTGATGGTGGGTTGTTATCCATGAAAAATACCTGATTATACAGTTCTCTTCCCAAGTTTGGCTTGACAGAGCCTGCACTGGCCTTGAATATGGATGACAAAATCTGTCTCTCTTCTTCCTCTCCTGGAAGACCGTGCTGATGGGAGAGGATTTTTTGACATATAACTTTTGTCATTGATTAAAAGTAGTTACTCTGTAAAGAGAATAGAAATAAATGCTGCTGTTTATTGATACAGTAAACTAGGACAACATGATGTCTAGAATGGCTACTGATTTCAGACTTGATGACACCTGGAAAAGGGTTTTTTTTGTATGGAAAGTAAGCCAAAGAAGAGGGATCCAAATCCCTCAGGATCTGAACGTGTTAAGGAGTTAAGCAAGGAAAAAGGTAAAAGGGGATAAGGATGTAAAGGAGAGCAGGATAGCAAAGAGAAATGGCAGAAAAGTGACAGGAGGGAATGAAGAAGATTCTTCATGTAAGAAAAAAATGAAAGGTAGAAAACTACTGAAGACAGGAGGAAAAGAGTGAAGATAGAGCAGCAAAAGAGAATTGGAAATAGAAAGTGCAGAAGGAAACAAACAAACAAAAACTAGACAGTTTGCTAGAGGTATGATGTTGAGAGAAATATGTTCAAACAGTTTTATATCACAGGGAAGTCAGATTAAATATGAAGACAGTAGGGTAAGGAAGAAATAGTGTAGTATATAATGGGAACAGACATAAAGAAGGAAAAAAAGTAAAAGGAAGGAAAAGAAAGACCTAAAGCAACTGAGGCAGAATAAGCACATCACTTTCAATTGTTTCGTAATACAGAACAACTGATGTCGGTTCCTTGTAAAACAGACAAATAGGCAGAAAAAAATTGTAATGTTGAATAGACAGTTTGCTTCCCTCCGAGGCTCCGATTCCTTCCACTGGTAGTTAGATGCCTGACTGTGCTCCCTACAGCCTGGAATATCATTGCCTCAAAATCACTGTTATCAATGGCTAGCAAGAAGGAACTTCCAGGAGGGAATTCAGACTACCCATCTCCCACTATTGACTGGAAGGAGTCCATGGTGATGAGAAGCCAGGTCTCAGTCTACCTCTCAGGCAATCCTCCTTACTACCAGACAAGCCTAAACCTCTGTGTGTCTCTGATTATTTATGCACAGAGCCCTAATCCACACATTCACAGCAATTTCTCATCCTCAGAGTGAAAGCTGCTGCAGAGCCCTTTGGCAGGGCACAATGGAGCTGCTTGTGCTTCTGCTGCCCCTCTTCAGCCTTTTTTTCTGAAGAAGATTTCAGTAGGTAGATTGGCTGATATATCTCAGTCCCAACCTAGGAGATTCACCAGCTAGACCAACACAAGGCTTCTCTAGAGAAGAGAAAGCCACATAATTCCAACTCTGCTGTGGCAGGAGGGTTGTAATCAGAACTACAACAAAGCAAGTCAGCCCCACGTGCATTCTGAACCTGTTTAGAACTTAGGCAGTGAAAAAATGTAGCTGCCATCAATCCCACTATGTTCAAGTACTGCACATATTACACATGCTTCCCCTTCAACAGCTCCAACCCTTTCAACGAATCGCTTCATTAGAGTTATTGAGCTTAGTGGAGCAGCAGAGTTATTCTTTCACTTGTCCTTTCCTTATCCACCGCCTAAGCCTCATAGCGTTTTAAGTCACGACACACAAGACCAGCCAGATACTGACATGGTTTGACATGCTCTGCTTTTGTGGCATCTCCTTTGTTTAAAACCCCGTCAATTGCATTTTCTTCTAAAACACAGGATGATTTCCAACTGTACGCCCACAGAATGATTCATTTGACTTCTGAATCGTCTGAAAGCTTGTGAAGTTCCCTTCCCAGCATGACCGCAAAGGGAGGAGGGTAAAAAGGGGGCGAACATCTTTATTTCTTTTGCTTCCAGAAGTTAAGGACATACTTAAGCTTGATAAAGGCTCTCCTCGTGCTTAGTGGAGAGTTTATTAAGATGGAGTAATTGAAGTCAATGTTCAATTTAGTCTTAATAATACAGATGTCTTCCAGTTCCCTTGAGACCTGCCATACTAGAGACAGATGATAGCAGTGGTTTTCACCGCACCAAGGGTAAATGTATGCAAATCCCTGCATCATTCAGATTAGTCCAGTGCTGAGTCAAAGCCGGATGGGTTCTTCTAGGTCTAATTCTCACAGAAGCAAAGAAAAGTTCCATGCAAACAAAGGCTCAGTTCTTCTAATAAGAAAAAAGCTTGCTGACCCAGCCAAGGTGCACAGCTAGCCACCTGTTCACCCACAGGTTTACCTGTTACACACGGAAAAGATTCCTTTGCCTTAGAGAAGAGGAAGCTCAGAGGATGGAAAAGATTTGTAGAAATGGAAAAGCTTGTAAAACAGAACTACCTATAGAACATCTGGTGTTTACAATATGTCTGGCTAAGGACAGTACACAGCAAGGAAATCCCTGCCCCAAAGAACCTACAGTATGATATTGGTACTTTCATGGCTAAATATTTTTTTAAACAATCTCTATGGTTATGGAATTTCACAGCTTTAAAGAACATAGTGCAAGTGTAGTGCCTAAATCTATTTATAGAAATGTGTAGGAAACACAGTCAAGGAGAGAGACAGTGTATTATTGGGAATGGCTTGGCTATTGAATTTCTGGAATTCAGCACCAAAGTGAAAGTGCCTTGAGGGAGAAAATGATCACTAATGCAATAAGGACTGAGGAGTTCAAAGGTGCATGCAAATAGTACCTTTTACTCAACAGATTTAATCCATACTGAGACTCATCCATACTGAGACATTTCCTCTCAAAAATTTCCTTCCTTAACCCTACTGTTCAAACAGCTTCTGGAGTGTCACCTTATTCTCTTGCTTGGCGAGTAGCTCACGCTAAGAGAGGAAATAACATACGTGCCCAGTCTGCTGATTTTCTGTAGAGTATTAGCACTGATGGCCATTTTCACATTATGTGCTACAGGTATGTCATTTACACATTACAACTACCTCAGCATCTGATTTCAATAGAGAAGTGAACAATTCAAATTTCTTATCATTACCCAGGGTTGCTGAAACATGCCTTCCCAAAGACTCAAGGAACAACAGAAATTCTAACATCTAATTTAAGCCTTTTAAATAATAAACTGAATGTGGCCACAAGTATCTGACGTGCTCTGAGCTCTCAGAACTACAGCGTGTTTAGTTCTCAGGTTATTGGTGACTTTATTTTCAAATTTTGATAGTAATTCTTGGGAAGACAAGAGACAAAATATGGATCAGAAGGAATTAGATCTAACTGCCCTAGAAAGAGAAAGATTTTCAGTCTTTTAATTCTCTCAACACCATTGAAAAAAAAAAATAGGGGGGGCTTTATGTTCCAGATGAAGATGGGACCTGTACCAGTTCATTTGTATATTTTTTTGGCCACAGTGATACTACTCTCCTAGGATCTGATCTGACCTCCAGGTTCATTTTCAAGGGGCACAGTAGCAGTAACGTCATATGAAAATCAGCCACAAATGGAATTTCCCAACCATCAAGCACAGATGTGGCAGTATCAGTTAAGTGTGGTGAATTGGCTGATCTTGAGTGATGTTCTGCTCACAAGTAGTTCAAACAGTTCTGTGCCAGGGCTATGTAGCATGACTAACAGGGAGAGGCAGCCACTTTGTCTGAAAGGAGCATACAGAAGTAAAGCCAGTATCACTGGTCTACCTGGGATACATCTCACTACCCACAAAGAAATGGTGAGATGCCCTGTGAACCACTCGCTTGTGAGCTGCTTTTGATGTCCCTTTCTACTCCCCTCAGTTCCCTTCAGAGTCATGTGTGTCAGGACTTAAAATTCTGCACTGTAGCTTGCAATATTAGAGAAGCTGGCCCATCTCTTGTGGTCTGTTTCACAGAAGAGCTTCAAACTGTATCCCTTCTCATTTCCTTGGACATAATGCTCTTGTAGTTGGCAAAAGCAATAAAAATTAAGAGAATCTAAAGGAAATGGGTGAACCACACACAAGTAGACATGACCAGGAAAAAAAGGGAAAAGACTAAAAGGTTACAGTAAAAATAGGACTGTGACAGTCTAAAAGAAAGAAAATGACTACGTGTGGTGCAAATGGAAGAAATTGCTACTGCCTGGAGCTCATCCCATAGGCTCTTTGGGGTCTGGCTGCCTAGGCTTGGGGACAATTTTGCGAAAGAAGCTATCTGGCCTTGAAGTTGTGAGAGAGCTGTTTGAGGAACCTATATTCAGGCCTGCCATGGCCAATCATCATGTTTTTTGTGGCCAGAAACTTACTCACAAGTTTAGAGAAGACACTTTGCACCTTTTCCAATACAACGAGACAAATGTTTGATTTAATGATGCACTGCCATCTTCCATGCTGGAAAAAATGGCCTCTAGGTACTAGGGATGTATAGAGAAGGGTAAATTTGTCACCGAAAAAGTTTTGACGGAAAGTGCTATTTTCACTGCAGTCAGAATGTTTACCTAAAGAATCATTGTTAATCAAATTCTCTTAAAATGAAATATGTCAACAAGCTAATTTTTTTCATATGAATTCCATTTTCCAGAGAAAAATGTGTTCTTTTTTTATACAAAAGTTTCCATTTTAGCTTGTCTCTAATACATTGTTTCCAACTGATAAGCTCCCTCTCTGTAGCAGAAATTCTTATTAGCCCCTAAGCACATGATGACCTATTTTAAGGTAGCATTATTTCAGTCATTAAGGGTAGCCACTTCTTCCTGTAGCATTTGGTTTCTTCTGAAACAACACTTCCCAGTTTTTTTATCATCAAGAAATTTCTCATACGAAGTAGAAATTCATCACTAGAGAAAAATGGAGAATGGCAAAGGTCTATGTGACACATCAGTCACAAGGTCTAACAAAAGTGATACTGTGACGCACTGGTTGCAGTATGCCCAGTAAGGAGACGGAAATACTTCTGCCATCGTATGCAAAGGTGGTGAGACTTTATTTATCACCTTCACTATTTTGCAATGAGCTGCTGAAAGAAGTCAAGAGAACAGAAGAGCTCAACTATTAAAAGAGGTGGTGTTGAGTCTTCCTTACAAAAGCCACCAGGACTATATGAAAGAGGGACAGAAAAACCAAAGGTACCATATACGCATGGGAAGAGGGAAAGAAATGGATGTTTTTACAACCTGTGAAAAAGTGTACATAGAGAATTGTAGAGAAATTGTGCATAGAAAAATGTACATAGATGTGATTGAAGAAAAATCAGTGAAAAGGGAGAGAGAAGCAGAAAGAGAACAGTAAGACCTGTGGTGGTTTAGGATTGTATCTACTCTAACATTTTGTCACAAGAGAGATGTAGGAGTAGCAGATGAGAGAAAGTGCTGCCTTGGGAGTGAAACACCTGGTGTGAGTGGGGCCTGCCAGGGAGGATGCTGTCTGCACCTGAGGTGAGCAGTGTGCAAGTAGAAAGAACATTTTACACTGGGAGCAAGGCACAGAAATATTTTTTATTTGCAGCTGCTTTTATTTTTCCGCTCTGATTCAGTTGCACTTCAGTGTCTCACAAAACCACTTAAGAAAATAAACACACAAGTAGAAAACTGAAGCAGGGTGTCCTGGCATTTTATGGATCAAACCTTAGGGTTTTTTAATTTAAAAATGCTTTTGTTTGGAAAATTCCTTACACTTTTTTTCTCTAAAAAGGAAGTAGACTTAACTCCCAAATGTAACATTCATCTCAATCCAAAATAAAACTTTAATTCTTAAAAAAAAATATTTGCAGGTGTTTTTTTCACCAATGGTGAACCTGTAATCAGCTGCTCATGCCATCTCAGAACCACACGCTGTGTGTGCTTGCAGGACTGCATGTCTTCTTGGAAGCATTAGCACATTTATCAAAGACTTATATCAGAGTCAGACAAGCCTTCTCCTTGATGCGAAGGAGATGGTTCCTCTACATGAAAATGCAGGGCAGAATTCTTAATAAGCCACCTCCCCCATCGAGTCCCAGTTTCCTTATTTATAACCTCTTTCTTTCTCAACACTATCTCAGGAGGCTCAGGTACTTGAGAGGCTCAGGTACTGAGAGGCTCAGGAAGCTCAAGAGGCTTCCTGAGACATTTCCTTCATGCTGTCTAATTTGATAGTGTAATTTTCTATACCTCCCTCACAAATATCTTTTGAGCCTCAGAAACTGTAGATAAGTGAGCAGAAAGACCAGGAAACAGCTTGAGTGGCATGGACAAAGGGGGCAAGAGGCTATGAAACCTTTCCAGGATTCCTCAGGCAAATTTAAGGTTGAGGGACTGTTAGTTTTTTGTTGGTGGTGGTGGTTGGTTGGTTTGGGTTGTTTTTGGTTGTTTTTTTTTTTTTTTTTTTTTTTTTTTTTTTTTTTTTTTTTTTTTTTTTTCCTGTTCCTTTCCTTTTCCATGTGGTAGCAGGTGCTTAGTGTAGTGGGCATGTACATTACAAAGTTGTCAGGACACAGTTACGCAGGTTAAACAGGCTCTTACATCCAGAGGGGTTACAAATATGGATCTCAAGTGCATCTAGGCAGAAAGAAACTTTCTCCCAAGTCCCCACACTCTTGCCTATTACATAGCATGAAGAGTGCCACCCTGTCCCCCCAGGCAGCCTGCAGACACTTTCCTTCCTGTTGAAGAGGCAGCTCCAGGTGTATTACCCTTCCATCCCAGAAGTCTATCTGGCAGCATGAGATCATACCCCATGGATTTTCCTTCTCCTGTCCTTGCTAGCATTACCTTCATCCCAGACCTTGGCTTCTCAAGAAGGGAAAGAAAATTGCACTTTTTTTCAGCACACAGATGAATGATGTGTTCTATACTAAAACCAGACTGTTCCTGCAAAGGGGTTGAGCCTGGGGCAGAAGATAATGAGAGGAGACAGAAAGCCATGGAGAAACACGCTTCGTTTCTGTGGCTGGAGGGAACTAGGAACAGTAGTTTACTGACCCTGGATTAAGTTGCTCCCTATTGCAACACAAACACTTAGTCTTTCCTTTGTGGCAATAGTAATGGCCAGACCAGATTTGAAGAACTCTGGACCTGCTAAAACAGACGAGCCATGAGCAATAGCCATTATTGCCTGTGGCTGGAAACTACCCTGTATGTCACTCTCTGCTCACATCACAGACAAACGAAGACATTTTTCTGACTCTTTTATTTTCCCAGCCTTTTCCGTGGACTTTCCAAAAAGATTCCTGAGGAGAAAGGAAGAGATCTGTTCTTTCCTGATCTCACTTCCCGACAAATGAGACAGTCTTACTTCGAGGGCAGGAGGAGGAAGTCAATCTGAGGACACCTGAGAGCAGCAGAGTGCTTTGCAGCACCCTGGTGCAGATTTTTCTAGGAAGACATTGTTTCAAATACATTGTTTCATGAATTTCATCTGCCCGAGGTGAAGCAGATCACCATAGAAAGGGTGTTAACACAGTGGATGGGGAAGTGTGAGTGCATTCCAAAATGGAAAGCAAAGTCACAAACAAACAAGAGGAGGGTATGAGAAAGGAAGTCCCACAGAAGTCAACAACCATGCGTGGAGTATCAATGAATACAGAACAGAGAAATACATCAGCTCTGTAGAAAAGGGGCAGGGAGTTACAGCGGAACATGAACTGAACATGAATCTACAGTGTCCTGCTGTTGTGCAGAAAGCAAACATCCTGCTGAGCTGTATAAACAAAAGGATAGTTTGCCAAACCCACAAAATAATTAGTCCACTTCGCTCAAAGCTGTCAGTGAGCCAAGCTCACAAGCCATGGTTATGCATACCACCATAGATGGCAAATTCTAATACTGTTTTTAGAAAATCTCGGGGACCATAGACTTTGTTTAGATACGATAATTCTCACTGAATGGCAGCTTAGTAGCAGTAATTATATTCATACTACCAACAGCTTCCCCACTGATGGTAAATATGATTTTGCATTCTAGCTGTTTACATAAGCATTATATGTTGATTAGGCAAAAGAAGAGTTTAATACTAAAGCATCTAACAAATCATGTTCCCTGTTCAAAAGTACCATAATCGCATAACATTATATATATTAATATTATAACATTATATAATTTTCTATTGGTTAAAGCATACATCTGCTTTAAAAACCAGGTGTGCTTATTTCAAGTAACTTATTAATTCTCCTCTTCCTCCTTCAAGTCTTTCCTGAAATTATGATGAATATCTTCCTCCTTTCCTGAGCTCAGGTTTAAATCTAGCACATCTCTCAGACACTGCATTCAAGTATACTTCCCTAGTTATCAGAAGATTGAACTAAATTCCATTTCCTAAGCCTCAGAATTGCTGGGGGTGTTGGTGACCAAGTCATCCATCCCACATTCATTAATATCAGCTGTTCACCCCGTACTTGACATGCTGAGCACAATGACTTCACAGTGCAGAGACCCTCACCAAAAGCCTCCCTAAAGGCCTTCACACAGTGCATGCTGCATTTGTCTTGTATGGTGAAAGTTGATTTGAGTCAGTTCCATCCCTTCTGATGCAAAAAACCCTGATAATGATACTCATGGACACCAGACACTCCAATTTTAAAGTCAGCAAGGTTCCCTATCACTTCTAAAGAAATGATGCATAAGCTCCCAGGTTTCTTCAGTCTCAGGAAAAAAAAAAAAAAAGTCCATTCTTTGTTCTTTTTGCATACATACTCGGTCTCACAGGTTTGCACTACTTGCAAAGTGTACCAGCTGTGTTGTTGCCTGATTGAGCTTACAGACTAGTCTGTGTCTATGAGCCTGGAGGTTCAGTGCTGCTTTACCTGTGCCATTGAGTCTCATTCTGATCTGTGTTCCAGTTTTCCAATGTATTTCTTGAGGGACAAGTACGAGCAGATGATAGCCACCTTCAGTACCAGTTATAACTGATTAGTACACATAATTTGAAGCACAGTTAAGATGAGAAGTTAAATTTCTTCAAGGATAGATTGAAAGAATTTTGTTTATTCATTGTCAAGAAGGGAAGCTTGAGCAAAAATTTAACTGTCTCCAGATATATAGAATAACGCTGCTAAAAAAAAAAAAAAAATTAAGTTTTGTTCATGTCCATGGTCGCTAGTGTGAGAAAAAACAGTGGAGAAAAACTTAAAGCAATATAGCATCAGATTAAATACTAGGGAAATTGTTAACAGTAAGGATAACAAAACATTGCAATAGGTTTCCTCTCTCACTGCATGTTTTCATAGAATTATTCTGTTCTCCAAGAAGTTTGGAAAGGACTTTCCCACTTCTGTAACTCTACTGAAAGGTTAAGCAAATGCACAGTTAAAAGTCTTCCTTAACAACAACCTGAAGTTGGAAGACATGGTCATGCCTGATTTGGAAGCCTCTATCTTGTCTCTGAAAGCTAAATTGTTCATTGATATATTTTCTTTGAAAAGTCACCTCCTAACCCATATCAGACAACACTGATTGATAACAACTTAGAGCTCTCTGAGCTTTTGAAAATTTCTTCCTTGGACAGATGGTCCTGAGGTCCTTAGCAGAGCTGAGGCACTTAACTTGCTTCAGTCCCAATGAATGTGGCCTTCAGGCCAGCAATTTCATTCAATGTCCAGAGACATTAACCTCTCAAGGTTCAAATACTTAGAGGCATTTAGGTTTTCCATTAGAATCCAAATGACTGAGGCATCTAAGGCTTAATTAAAAAAACAATTTAGACCTAAAGTCCTAAAACCACTTTGAAAGAACACAAGACATTTTAGACCCAGGTCCTCCAAGATGACAGGTATTTAATCGCCAATCATTTCATTGGAATGAGAAGATGAATGCCAATAATACTCTGTCCCTAAGTGTCTTTCAAAAGAAAGACTTTATTTTCTAAATCAAATATGTGCTTCTGAAAACATATCCACTGACCTTCCTTCAAAAGAATCATAGAACAGTTTGGGTTGGAAGGGACCTCATCTAGTTCCAAACCCCCTGCCAAAGGCAGAGGTACTTCCCACTAGACCAGCTTGCGCACAGCCCCATCCGGCCCAGTCTTGAACATCTTCAGTGATGGAGCATCTATAGCTTTCCTGGGCAATATGTGCCACTGTCTCACCACCCTCATGGTGAAGAACTTTTCCTAACATCCAATCTAAATCTCCTCTCTTCCAGTTTGAACCCATTACTCCACATCGTATTGCTGCAAGCCCTTGTAAAAAGTCCCTCCCCAGCTTTCATATAGGCCCCCTTCAGATACTCAGCTGCAACAAGGTGTGCCTAGAGCCTTCTCTTCTCCAAGCTGAACAACCCCAAGTCTCTCAGCCTGTATTTGGAGGAGAGGTGTTCCAGCCCAGTGATGATCTTCATGGCTCTCCTCTGGACCCATTCCAACAGGTCCATGCCCTTTTTGTGTTGGACACATTACTCAAGGGAAGGTCTCACCAGAGCAGAGTAGAGGGGGAGAATCATCTCCCTTGACCTGCTGTTCACACTTCTTTTGATGCAGCCCAGGATACAGTTGGCTTGCTGGGCTGCACTCACACATTGTTGGCTCATAGAATCATAGAATCATTAAGGCTGGAAAAGATCATAAAGTCCAGTTGTCACCCATACACTACCATGACCACTAAACTATGTCCCCAAGTGCAACATCTACATGTTTTTTGAACACCTCCGGGTATGGTGACTCCACAACCTCCCTGGGCAGCCTGTTGCAATGTCTCACCACTCTTTCAGTAAAGAAATTCTTCCTAACATGCAATCTAGACTTCCTCTGGTGTAACTTAATCCCTTTTCCTCTTGTCTTATCACTAGTTACTTGGGAGAAGAGACCAACATGTTGAGCTCATGATGACTTCTTGTCAACCAGCAGGCTCAAGTCTTTCTCCTCAGGTCTGCTCAATCCATACTCTGCCCAGTCTCTATTTGCGCTTGGGATTGCCCCAACCCAGGTGCAGGACCTTGCACTTGGCCTTGTTGAACTTCATAAGGTTGGCAGGTGCCAACCTTCAAGCCTGTCAAGATCCCTCTGGATGGCATCTTTCTCTCCAGTGTGTAGATTGCACCACACAGGTTGGTGTCACCTGAAAACTTGTTGAAGGTGCACTCAGTCCCACTGTTCATGTCACCGACAAAGATGTTAAACAGCACTGGTCCCAGTACCGATCCCTGGGGAACACCACTCACCACCTGTCTTCATTTGGACATAGAGCCATTGACCACAACTCTTTAAGTGCTACCATCCAGCCAATTCATTATCCACCTTATAACATCCTTATCCATTCCATTTGATGGAGTGGTCCATCCATCAGACCCACATCTCCCCAATTTAGAGACCAGGACGTTTGTGCAGAACAATGTCAAACGATTTGCACAAGTCCAGGTAAATTATGTTAGTTGCTCTTCCCTTATCCACTGATGCTGTGACTCCATCGTAAAAAGCCACCAAATTCATCAGGCATGATTTGCCCTTTATAAACCCATGTCAATTGCCACTAATCACCTTAGTTCCCATGTACCTTTCAGAGGATCTGCTCCATGATCTTGCCAGGCACAGATGTGGGACTGACTGGCCTGTAGTTGTCTAGGTCTTCCTTTTTTCCCTTTTTGAAGATAGTGGTTATGCTCCCCCTTTTTCAGTTAGTGCAAAATTCACCAGACTGCTACGACTTTTCAAGTATGACAGAAAGTGCCTTAGCAACTTCACCCATCAGTTTCCTCAAGAGCTGTGGATGTATCTTGTTGAGTCCCATGGACATGTACAGCTTCAGGTTCTTTAGATGGTCTTGAATCTGATCTTCACTTACAATGGGTGGGTGGATCTTCCCTATTCCGGTCCCTGACTTTGCCTTCTGCAACTTGGGCAGTGTGGCTGGAGCCCTTGCCAGAGAAGACTGAGACAAAGAAGTCAGTCAATACCTCAGCCTTCTCCATATCCCTCATGATCAGACCTCCTGTTTCCTTCTGGAGAGGACCCACATCTTCCCTAGTCTTCCTTTTATCACTGACATACATGTAAAATTTCTTCTTGTTGCTCTTGATGCCCCTGGTCAGATTTAATTCTATCTGGGCTTTAGTTTTCCTAACCTGATCCCTGGCTGCTCAGACAACTTCGTTTTTCTCCCAGAGGAAAAAGTCCTCAGAGTGTTTTATTTTTATCAGTCAGCTCTGTTAAAAACCCTGGAGATCACAACAGCCCATGTAGTAACTCAGAACAAAATACAAGATGTTTAGCTTAAGCTAGAGTTTTTTTTTTTTTTCTTAAGCTTTGTTTGTTCTCTAGGCTTTATGGTATTTGTCAGAATTTATGTTCTTCTACTTGTAAATAAACACCCTGCTGCCATGGCAGTAGATGGTCTATAAATCAGGGGAATAAACAGAACAGGCCTTATTCACCAGGATGAAGGCAGCACATGAAGCTTCTGGGTATTTCCTCTTGTTTTAGCCTATCTTTTGGGAGCATCACTTGAAGCATCTTACTTTGTCTTGCACAGTGAGTACAATGGGTTACAGCTACATTAAATAATTTTTTTTATATATATTTTTTTAAATATTAATTTTTTATGTTCTGGTCTTCTCATGGCCTTGGGGCACCCTGTTCAGATTGCTTGGGAGCACTAAAACTTTGAGTGGCATCTAGACATTAACAAGGGCATTCTGTTGTCAGTTGTGTCTCCAGCTTAGGGAGTATCCATCACCAGGAGCACATGTGCAGGAGAGCAGAAGAGCAAACAAATGTTGTGGAAATGGGGGAATAAAATCCGACCTTGTGAGGCCGGCATCGAATATGCAACAGGCGCAAATCAGGAGACAAATAATAATTTTTTATTTACAGCAACATTTGCAGGTTCCTTTGGATTGCCAGTGATAAATTAAAAGCTACAAGTATAACTAAAGGTTTTTTACTAATAACAACACACTATACATACATGCGCACACACACACAGAGTAACAACTTGCCCACTGTAGGCCCGGCTGCTTGTCATATAGACAAGCCCATCAAACAGAAATACAGTGGAACAAGACATAGTAAAGTCACGACAAAAACCGAAGATACACCCAGGGAAGCACAGAAATGCACCTGAGGAGGAAAATGTGAAATACACCCGGCAAGGAAAAATATCCCTCTCAGCGCTGGCTGAGGTGAATAATCTTACCCACATGGTGTCCGGAGGGGGGGATGGAGAAGGACCAAATTCGCCAATCCGTCTGATCGTCGGTATGGTTCCGAGCTGATCCTGTCCCGATTTTGGGGCCGATACTGGGGTAATATTTATACCCAAATTCGTACATTACATCACCAGGGTATACGTGCAGGTAGGGACAACTATAGACAATCCTATCACTTGTGCTAATGCTTCAAAGTCCATTGATTTACACCTGCATGGGTGGAGGTATTGACTCCTTTTGTTTAGGGCTAAGACAACGGAAGACTGGGACCACGAGGCCTCTGCCCATGTTTTGCACTTCTCCAGTCATCAAGATAACACCAGATATTGATACGGGTGATGGTTGCAACCTCGTCTGATGCTGAGTTTCATGCTTCCAGGCATGTAGCTGCATGGTGTACATGACTTGGACTTTGTCATCAACTGTGCTCTCTTTACAGCTCTGCTGGTGAAGAGTCACTTGCAGCACAGGGTGTTCAATGGCATTTCCATCAGTGATAATGCAAATTATCATAGTCTCAATTTCAAAAATGTTATGATGGCTTTTACCAATTTCATAACTATTTTCCTGTTCACTCCCCTGTTTTCTGAAGAATAGAGGATTGCTGTTACCTCCCACCAGCTATTTGTTCCCATCTACTCCCTTGACCCTTAGCATCCCTTCCAAATGTGGGAAACCATCAGCATGATTGTTCAGATACTCATGCTTGCACTCAAGCAGCTGCAAAGGAAAAAGCCCTTGTAGTGTTGTTTTTTGTTTGGCTGGGTTTTTTCTTTTAACTGATTATTAACTCTTGTGAAGGGCAACTCACATAACTTGAGTGTGGGAAGTGATGTACAGTTTCCATCTACTCATTACTGTGCAATGCTGACCTGCAAATTTCACAGGCTTTCCCACAACCTCTGAAGAACTATTCCAGCAGGATATAAATGCAGCCGTTCTTTTTGCTGTCTGTGGTACTGAAGTAGATTTTCAGCTTATCAGCAAGGAAAGCAGTGTACACGTTGGGGCACCGGGAGACCAGAGGTCTCATATCTTCAGAATTATACATACTTGCATGAAAATTACCTAGACCAGGACTATGATTTAAGGCTTGTTTCCTAGTGGTGTTTCATCTATATAATCCAAGGGTTTAAAATGGATTTTACTGAGCCTGTGCTGACTCTTTGGTGTAGAGAAACTTTCTATGTGAATCAGCTATTGCTGCTGGCAGTGATTTTGTCCTCTAGGTATTGAGATTTATCTCTATCTGTACTGGCTCAGGTAATGTGTCAGATTCATCATGTGCTGATATTGCATCCTCATAGTGAGTTTTGAAATAATAACAACATGCCTGAGCTAATCAGAGGAACAAAGCTCCCTTCAGCAGTAACAGAGTTAAAGCAAAAAGGGCAGTGTGGTAACTGTCTCTGTTCTTTTAGTGACCCTGTTTTGTTTTCTGCCCATGTTATCATTTCTGATAAACACCTCTGCACTTTTCCCTTCACAACACCTTCAACTTTAAAGAAGTTACCATTAAAATCCACAACTACCTTTATATTATTTTCCTCCAAAATCACATTAAGGCCATCAGTGCTGTGGCACTCCCCGAATCCTTGACTCCATCACAGCAGCTGCCATGTGTGCTCCAGCTGTTGTTACTGAGCTCTTCATAGCTGTCTCACAACCCTGCACACTCAGGATAAGAGCTGTGGATTCCTTCTGTGTTTGTACAATACTTAGCACAGTGGAGTCCTACTTCAGAACTAGGTAGGACTTCCCACGCTACAAAAAACAAATAATAATGACATTGAAAAGAAGGAAAACGTACAGCACGAATAGCTGTGTTTTCAATCGATGTAAGTCAGAAGGATGACATTAAATTTACCGTCCTACAACATTCTAGAGTTAATTTGGGGTCTGTGGGATTTTTAAGAAGAAACATGGCCTACTTTTCTGAATAATTAGACAAAAGGATTCTTGCTAAAATGTACTAAACATGCATTAAAAAAAAAAAACTATTAAAATTTACCCAAATTAAGAACTTGAATAAGTATTTGGGGGGAGAGGAGAGAATCTCTTCTCCTCCTGAATTTACATAAAGCCTTTTAATTAGAGTTTTTAATTAAAGCCCCAAGGTAACTCCAAACAATTTCTTTGGGAGAATGGAAGAAGTTAAATCCTGATTTCTGGCTCTATGACCATCTTTACTTAAATTAAACCTTTTTTTTTTTATGATAGAGACAAGACACACAGATATGTAGTTGAGCACAGGGAAATCTGAAAGAGCTGAGAAAGACTAGGGCTGCTGTCTCTGATGGCACT
Organism: Merops nubicus; assembly: GCF_000691845.1. Lineage (NCBI taxonomy): Eukaryota > Metazoa > Chordata > Aves > Coraciiformes > Meropidae > Merops > Merops nubicus. The sequence continues at coordinate 41,269 of NW_008623600.1, read as the reverse complement.
TCAGGAATATACCTTGCACTGGACACCAGGGCAGCCCTTCACTCTTCCTTTGTGTCCTGGCAGACTTTTCCAGCTGCAAAGAGGAACAGCTGGGGTTAGTCTTGGGTCCCTTTTTCATTTCTCTGTCCCTTTTCCTGTTGCAGGTCTGAAAAAGCGATCTCTGTTTTTTAAATCCTCAAGTGTGGTGATCCCTGATGTGTTTTTTTGGGAGCCACTCTAACCCAAACTGATGAGTGAAATTTGAGTAAAAAGGACCTCCTCCATCCTTGTGCAAGGGCCCTGCTCAAGCACGAGGCACCGGTGGGCATTAGGGGATCCCAGATGGATGCTGATGAGACAAGACAGCACCTGCCAAAGGAGAGCGGCAAGCTTTGCCCTCTGCCTGAATGAGGTTTAGCAGAGAGGTGGGGAAGGGGAAATGATGTGGTAAAGATGCCATGTGGGCTTACACTGTAGAGCATTGGACTGATCTATTGACTCCTACAGAAGCTGTTATTAATTATTCCTATATATAGGCTGTTTTCATGCTTTCCAGAGTTATACTGTGTTTTGGTTTTCTCTTTCTCACATGAGCTTTGTGTAAAAACTCACTGAAGCAGAAACTGGCACTTCAGTTACTCCTGACTTCCACAACAGAGCTATTCTTTCCCAGTGCATACTTAAACATATTCCTTATAAGGGAAGCAGATCCAGAAGAGGCTGTGAGGGACTGTAATTCCCAAATACTCTGTAGCCTAGAGGTAAGGGGTGGGCTGAACATCTTGATCTGAGGAGGGGATGGAGAAAGTCCCTGAAATAAAGTTCCTTTAGGAATATTCTTTTCGCTGAAGCATGACAGTGAAATCTCCCTTCATGAAGGCTGTTAGATCTACTCCATTTTGTAGGAAATGGCATCAATAAATGGAGATGCAGAGTGCAGGTTCAGGCCCAGTGAAAGGAAGACACAGTCTAGCCTTGCAGCTGAAACAGCGTAAGCTTGCATGTCTAGCCTGACAGCAAATCAAACCCATATCACCAAAGTCTGGAGCTACAGGCAGACTGTGC
>NW_008623600.1:0-40194 GCF_000691845.1 Merops nubicus | reverse complement strand
CCTGCTGAAACTTCAGGAGACATACATACAACTGCAAGAGGTAGCTATTAAATTCCCTGTGTTTGAGGGCACAGAGCCCTGGCATCTGCATGGTGAGGCCCTGAGATCTCTGCTAGAAGAAACAGGGTAAATAAGAATGTTCTAAACTCTGTTTTCTGTGGCTAGACTTTTTTGCCACCCAAGCTAGTTTCCCCCGTAATGGTCACTCTGATATCTCTACCCAACATCACCAACATACTACTATCAGAAGCATGAACATATCTTCTGTAGCAATGTGCTTTCATAACCATATATTATACAAAGGAAAAATTCCTCTTGCTTGAAGTATGGCTCTGTAACACCATGTCTGTGTTCTTATGATGGCACACATTGCTCCTTTCTCACAGAGACAGACACGAGAACCGTGTTCACAACAGCTCAAGTCCCTGCAACAGGATAGTCACATTCACGCAGCACCATTCTCAGGCTGTGGCCAGCTTCTCAGCTGTCCCCAGATCTCTCCTGCCACTTGCAAAATTGATACTGGTTTGGGGAGTGCTTGCCCTGTGGTCCATTGATTAGTGTACACAGCTTATATGGAAGACAAGAGAAAAAGAAGGATCTGAGCATGAAGGAAGATAAGATTGTCCTCACATGAAGCTTTCACTACAGAGACAGACATCAGTAACAGTTTTCTCCAGTAGATTGCTTAAAAGATAATAAGAGACGATGGAGGACTCGGCACTGCTTCCTTTGTGTGGTTAAAAAAGCAGTCAGCCTCTGATGGGGGAAAGGAAACTGGAAGCTGTCATTACCTAGTGCCCATAACCTTTGGCTTGCTAGAGAGCTGCTGGCCAGGGGCACAGTGAGAGCCATGAGCAGCACCACTCCAGCACAGCAGCCTTGTGAAGAGCACGAGTGCTGAAACATGGCTACTGGGCCTCTAAACACATAACCTGTGCTTTAAGACACTCAGCAACTTCAGGGTTCCCTGGGTTAATCCAGGGTAGAGGTGGTTAGTTTGTCCACCAAATAATGTGAAGAAATGCCTTATAATGCTTTGCCCCATGATCCCAGCTGTGAGATGTGCCACTAGGGTAGGTTGGATGGAGTGGGCAAGGTAGAGCCATGGTATTTGCCTGCAGAGCACTAAATTACTGCTGTATCATCATCTGACAGAAATATAGAGATGCTCTTCTGTTACAGCAAAGGGGGAGTGGATAATTGCACCATAGGGACACCTCTGGGATCCAGCCATTTGTAGTTAATCTGATTTATTCATCTGATGGGTAAGCCTTTATTTCTTTTATGACAAGAGGAAAAATTGACTAAGGATGCAGCCAGGAGATACAGTAAACATGCCAACCTGGGAGGTCTATGGATGCAAGCTAAGGAGCATATGAAGGAATCATTTGGCAAGCTTGTTTTGAGATGGAAATACTGAGTGCAGGAAGTCTGCTGCTGCTCTTAATGTTCAGACTGGTCAATGCATCTCTCACTATGTCCCTGAGATGGATTGTATTTTAATAGGCTTGGCTTCCATAGGGAGCAGCTTAATGCTCCACCTGACAGATGATGCTTTGCTGGAAGGCTGGCAGCTCCTGCCAGGGCAGCATCTTGCTGAGGTAGAAGTGTGGTATCAGCATCAGGGTGAAGTCCAGCTCAAGGTGTCCATCTCTCTTACACACACACACACACACACACAGAGTCAGTCTTCTATAAGTGTTAGCAGAAGGGAGGAGGAAAGCAGCAAAGACCTACCTAACCAGCACAGGTTACCAGTGCTATAGCTTTAGCTCTTCACAGCCTAGCTGTGCTACAGTTGGAGACTCCGCTTTAAGAAGGATCGTGGTGGACACTGACTTCCTCTGTCCACACATGCATTGTACGGAGTAGCTGAAAGCTGAAAGCTGAAAGCCAAAAGCAGAAGGTGCCCTGCAGAAATCTCCATCTGCCCTACAGAACATCACAACCAGTTTCCCAGCTGGGCCCCTTCTCACCTGGAGCATTTTCTCTATCTTGATGGTGGAGTTCTAGAATACTTTTTCACTATCACCCAAGAGGGTCTCCATGCACCAAAGGGAATAAGCCTCTGCTGAGAAAGGATGAGAGATCATTGATCCAGTATGTGGCATTCGTGAAGCTGAAGTGTGGATCACATGCCTGTGAGGAAACAAGCCTTATGAAACTGTCCGTCTGCCTGCTGCTTCCCCACCTCCTTCCCTGCATAGCTTTCAGTCATTGCCTAATTTCAACCAACCTTTAAGGAGGTTTCAGAGATGTGAAACTCAAATGTCTTTTCAAGAGTTTGGGCTGGACAGAGGAAAGGGATCCAAATCAATGTTACGATAGAAGAAAGGGTTTCAAAGTGGCCTCTACAGTTATCTGCTTTGCTCATCTCGCCCATACAGGTCTGCTGCAGGACAATCTTCCCTCTGCCTACCTGCCAAATCAGGGGCATGGGAGTGGGGTGTGAGTTGCATGATGCAGTCAAGATGGTGGGCAGGCTATGAAAGGCCCTGTAAGCAATGACAGTTTATAGGAACTGGGAAGAGAAGAAGTTAGTAGAAGAGGCATAGGAGCAGGAGTACAAATGCAAGCAAAACTAGGCTCCACCAATTCTGCTGCTCTCAATGCTTGATATTTGTGGTTGTCAACAGCATTAGCCTCATCCCAGCCAGAGGAGCCCCAGCTAAAAGACAGCCCTTACCCCCAAGAACTGCTCACCTAAAGCTTACCTGCTGGTTTTGTGGAGTAATTTAGACTTTATTCCAATGCAGAGTTTAAGTTTATCACTGATCAAAATCATTCGAAGAAACCCATTGGCTTCAGAAGGCTGTTTCCCAAATCAGGCACAAGGTTGCACATCTTGTTGAATCAAAGACTTGAAGAGTGAAGTGAGGAGTGAGGTGGCATTGTGGTAATTACCCTGCACAGGCATAAGTGGCCATTAAACCTAGTTGGGTGCCTTGGGTAGCACAGGAAGCCTGTGCAGTTAAATAGTGTGTTGATAGTTCCAGTAACAATGTAGTGAAGTACAGGGCAATATTTCAGATAATAAGGCAATTTTATCTACTTGTCAGAAGTAAAACCTGAAAATTTTAAGGACCTTATTATTGTATTTTGTCTGAAAGAAAAAAGGAGCTAGAAGGGACTTGATTGAGGTATTCATAATTATACGAGAAATAGTGAAAACTAATCAGTCTGTGCTTTTTATATTGTCACATAATGCAAGAACAAGGGAATTCTTAAAATGTAAATTAATAAGCAGTACATTTAGCGTTCAAATGTATTTAGTGAATTGTGTTACAATTACAGTATATATAAATAATCCACCAATTTCCATAAAACTATCTGATAAAATTCACCCATAACAATAGTTCATTTCCCAATTCACTTTTCATTATTCAAAATCCTTTAGAAAGCCAAGGGAAGCTGTGGGCTGGGGATTGAAAAAGGCTGTATATTTAGAACAAAACTGAGGAGCGGACTGACTTGTGCAGCATGTATTCCCCTTCAGAAATTCAGTCCTAAGAAGTTAACGACACTAATGCAGAGGCTGGCTAAAAGGCAGGGAAAAAAGAGCCCACATTTGATAATTTTATGACCATTAGTAACATTTGTATCTATACAAGCTAAGATAATTATAATGGTAATCATATCTCATGCTTCAGAGCCTAAAGTGATTGCCTGCAGAGGCTAGGGAAGCCTTGGAGACTTTCCATTGAAAGGAAGATTAGAAATGCCTAAGATTATTTAATTTGGTCATATTGGACATAGCAGAAAGAAGTCACTTATTTCCTCTTTTAAAAGCTTTTCCTTTCTCCTTTCTGAATTGTTTTCTTCCCTGTTGGCTTGACCTGTCACCCAGTATTCCCACTGGCATGTTTTTTTCTTTTTTTTTTTCCTTTCCCATCTATTTTGTGCCTCATTCTTACTGTTTTCCCATGTCTCAGCCTATTCCTTTCTTGTGCTTGTCTCATCCACCCCCAAGGGTACCACCCCTCCAGTGCAGAGGCTATCCTTGCATCCAGTGTCCTGGACCAGACTTCATTAGGAATCCCTGCCTTGACTTCATTGCTCCTCAAGCAGCATCAGCTTGTCTCTTCTCTTTGCATGTGAGCAGCTTTCTCCATCATGACAGCCTTTTGCAAACAGCTTCTCCATCATGTCAGTATCTCCATATCCCAATCTTTCCACTAAGACCCATAGCAATAATGATACTAATATCAAGCAGGACAGTCTCAATTTACAGGTTATCTGTTTAAAAAACTGAAGGAAGTGAACACAGTATAAGAAACGTCTTATGTTGCCTTTAACCATTGCAAAAATTGCTTGATATCTGATCACTTGATGTCCTCCTCCTTTCCCATCCTATCTTTTTGCATCTTCATTGCACAACAATCCCATGTGGGTCCAGATTCAGACGACCTCAAACAGAGAACTTTAGAGGTCTCTACAAAGTGAGGTCTCCACTGATTTCAGTAAACCAGTATGTGTAATAACAGGCATGAGAGAATGTCAGAAATCAGCCTCGGGCAAAGAAGATGTGGCCATTCTCCACACTGACAAGGAAAGGAGATAGGGAAGAAATGCTGTCTTCTTATTACTCTGTGCCACCTGCTCATGGTGAAGCAACAGAGAAGAATAATTGACAACAAAGGTCTAGTATTTCCCTCTCCATGCAAAGATGATGAAACCATAGACAGAGGTTTGATTGCTTCCTGCCACATAATAGCTAGGTTTTCTGAGCCTGTTGGTGCTATTGCAAGGAAACATCTGCCTCTGGTTACTCTCTTGCTAGAAGCAACAACCAGGCTGTGACTTTCTGAGGTAGTGTGTGTGTGTAGGAAGACAAAGGCCATGAATACAGTGATCCCTTTGAGCTATTTACTTTCTGTCTATGATAATGGCTTTTAGCTAAGGTTTCATATGAGCTCAAAGGATCAGCTCTGTGTTTAGGAGCAGAAGAGTTGTTGATAGGCCTGGATCATACTCCATTGACTTAAATCTCTTGAAGAGGAGCCTATGCACACACTGAGGTGCTGAGCACACCTGGGGCTTTTCCTCTGCAAACCATGGTGTCAGCCTCTTCATCCAGGTCTGCAGACATGGATGATTGCCTATGCTGGCCTGGAAAGAGGGTAGGGGTGACAGCTTAGTTGACAGCATATACATACCCTGGGATGTTGTCAAGCTCTTGGTCTGTTCCTGCATGTATTGCTTCTGAGATGGAGTTTATCCCAAAGCTGTGGGTCAGTCCTGAGATCAGGCACTTAGGAGAGTCCTGAGAAATTTATTTTCCCTGTGAGTGAGGTAGTTTGCTCTAGGACACTTCAGAAGAAGAAAAATAATGATCAAGACCTAAAGGTATAGAGAATTACAAATGGCAAAAGGAAGGCTAAGAAAGCACTGCTAGTCAGTATTTTTGGTAATCAAAAAGAAATTGGTGCACACTGAATAAAATGACAAAGCAACACATTCTGAGTGGGTGAAAGATAATGTTGTTTTCAAAAGATATAATTAAAACATAATATTCACTGCTTCAGAGATTGAGAGGGATGGCTCTCCAGGTTCTAGAGGTGATTCAGCATTTATATAAATAAAAAGAACATCTGCAAGGACACTAGCTAAATACAATTACAAGGGCTATCAATCCTCATGCTTCAGGGTATGGTTACCTGCTGAGGTCAGGAAGAAATTTCCTCATGGTATAGCACTAAAAAGTAAAATGCATTATTGGGCATTGATGGGTATTGGATAACTCATTAGATGGTCCCTTAATCTGTTCCACTATGCAATTCTTTTGTTCCTCCATATCACAAATCAGTGAAGCATTTAGGTGTGTTCTTAAATTCCATTCTGAAATCAATAGAACTTAAATATGTGCATAAACGTAAGTGCATGATTAAGTGCTTTCCAGAATAGATACAATAAGCAACTACTTAAATTTTTAGAGATATCGAAGTGGGGTTTGGTTCTGGACTGACGTTTCTGTGCCCAGGCACACACACAAAACCAGCAGAAGTTACTGCATCATATATTATCAATTGACTTTGCAGACACTCCATACAATAATGTACTGGCAGTTCTAAGAAACTTCAACCTTTCATCTCAAAATCCCATAAACTTGTGGAGCTCTACAATTCACTTGTAGAGATAATCCAAAATACATATAAGCATAATCACACTGGTCTAAAATAGTTAGTGTCTTCATCTTTGGGCTTTCTTTGCCGTGCATAAAATGAGCTTTGCCATCTGCTATAGTCTCTAACCTTGTATTTGTGTCCTACTGGTTCATCTTGCAGTTCTAGGTAAGGCAGCAGGCAGGTGTTGAAGACCTCTTTGAAGATTTAAGTTTTCTTTTAAACTTTGAAGACCATCTCTTTTAAACCTCCTTTCTTCTTAGAGGAGACATCACTCAATCCCAGCAGTCTTTCAGGGTCAGTAGCAGGGCTCTGAAACAGGGCAAACACAGTGCCAATCTGATCTCTCTGTGGGGCTGAGACATAGCAGACACTCCCCACGTGGAAAGGGGTTTCACCTGGAGAAGGTCATATGGAAGTATAAACAGAAGGTTAAGAGTTATTCACAGTCCTTCTCAAACATCACTGGTGGTTGATTAAAGGGTTTGACAGATACAGAAGACCAAGAGCAACTGGTGTAGCTGAAGGACAGATGCTATCAAAAAAACAGGTTCTTGCTGCCTGTAGTGTTAATCGGTTAAAAGGCTACTTAAAATATTGCCATAATGGTGGGAGGGGTTCCTCTCGTGTGGTTCTGTCTCTCCCATTTTCTTCACTGGACCAATTGCTCCTTGCAGAGAGGCTGAGGTGACTCACCAGGAGTGGCTGGGAGAGCTTCAGTGATGTGCAGCAGGCAGTAATTCTCCCTTCCAGAGGCTGAGTGTTCAGCCTGAGCAGTACTTGTAGAAACCTACATGCTGAGATCAAGGGAACATTTCCAATGACTTATGGAGGAGCTGGAACTAGGCCTTTACTGAATGCTAAATAATTAAATCAGATCTCATGTAGAGGCAAAATACATCTTTAACGCTTAAAAATCAGCACTTAATAGCACACAGAAAGGCATAATTTTCAGTTTGTATAGGTAGATATTATAGATCTGTGCTAATAAGGAAAACCATAAATTGGAGGATTTTTCTTGAACAGCTCTTTTCTTCCCTGATCACTAAACATAAAAGTAAAGATGCTGTCTGGTGTAGTCAGACATACATCTTGAATTGCTACTTACTTCCAGCTTCATTGAAGATAAAATTTAAACTACTTAGTTTAAATGCAGAGGCTTAGATACCTATAAAAGACTGACTTGCAGGAAGTGTTAGGCAGATGCAGCTCTATTCTGCTTGAGTCATTTCTAGTTCAACATTCAGAGGGTACCCAACCTAGTGCCTGACCAACTTGATAAACTTCTATGATGAAACAACTGGCTTGGTAGATGGGGTAGGAGTAGAGGGTATTGTCTACTTAGACTTCAGTAAAGCGTTCAACACTGTCTCCCACAAAATCCTCATAGACAAGCTGTTAATTATGGACTGGCTGAGCAGACAGTGAGGTGGATTGAAAACTGGCTGAATGGGTGGATCCAGAGGGTGGTGATCAACGGCACAAAGTCTAGGTGGAAGCCAGTAATTAGCAGTGTGCCCCAGGGGGCTATACTGGGTCTGATGCTGTTTACCATCTGGATTAATGATCTAGATGATGGGGCAGAGTGTGCACTCGGCAAGATTACAGGTGGCGCAAAATTGGGAGGCGGGGCCGATAGACCAGAATGTCGTGCCCCCTTGTCAGGCTGGACAAATGGTCTGACAGGGTCCTCGTGAAGCTCTGCAAGTGACCCAAGGCATCAGTAAATGCAGTAAATGTCGGTGTAGGCTCTTCTGTTTAAGCAAAGAGAGGATTAAAATCCTTCTAAAGATGTTGCCATGTACTGGAGGAGTCTCTTTAACCTTTGGGAAGCTCTAGTAATATTATTCTGGGAGCTCCTTTGCACATGTAACATACTGTATAGTCTCAGTAACATTTCCTGGTGCAGCATTTCCTGAACTTCTAAATTATTAACATTTCCTATAAGATAGTATGTGCACTTATTTCCTTTTAATATGGGATTTATAAGGACAGAATCAAAATGTGTACTCAGCACTCCTGTGGTGTTCATGTTTCTGCATCTCCACTCTGCTCCCATCAGAAAAAGCATTACACCTCTTTCCTCCTCAGCTCTCATTTTGTGAGAGGGCTGCAGAAGTTCAGCACTCTCTGTGTTAATACGCAATGCAAGTGAAAATCTTTATCTCACAGTGTGTGGGACAAATTGGATTTGAAAAGGCTACAGAAGATCATCAATTCTTCAGATGGACATAGCGTGAGTCTCCCATAAACTGAAACATAGCGGGTGCCGCACAGATTCATCTGGAGAGGCTATTATTAGGGAACTGGGGGTGTTTTCAAATGCATGGATGTAATTTATCATGACTATGTTTTGTTAGCAAGGAATTTAGACAGTTTCTGTTACTGCAACCTAATAAGTCATTTTATCAGCATATTTATTTACTTGATTACTGACACCTCAGCAACCCTCATACCCTCTTAGTATCACATGGCAGGAAAACAACTGACAAATAAAGAGAAATAATTGTGAACTCACTGAAATTGCATATTCCATCTGGGAAGCTTGGATAATGCAGTTCAGTAATAAAGCAGAGTCCATTAAAGGTATAGAGGCCTCATGAAATCCTACCCAGCTGCCTAGCCATAGGGGAAACTGGCAGCAATGTTTCTGGATACAACAGGCAAGGATCCTAAGAGGAAGGCCAAGGTAAACGACAGCAGAGCTGGGCTTCCCTGCTTTATTCCTTCCCCAGACATTGGAAGACTTGCACAGATACCTACCTTACCCTAGCTAGACCTCTGCATAACCTGGAGTTGCAAGCAGATGCTCAGGCCCTTTAGAAAAATCAGCTCAAATTAGGTCTTGCAAGATCAGCTTCTCCTGGTTCAGCTCATGTCTGCTATTTCTAAATAATTAACCACTTATTTGGCAAGTACTTTATATCTTTTCCTTTCCCTGCATCTCCAACCACACACAAACAGAAGGGCAATTAAAAGTGCATTTACCTGTGACCCTCAGGGATTGCCACAAGCTGTGAGAGTCAATATATTTTGCTTCTATTAGACTACTAAAGAAGTAAATTCCAAGATTTAAGAGCACCAAGGAAAGGTAACACACAGCCAGAATAGCCAGATGTCCAATCTGGAGACTATATGCAGAAAAGCCCAAGCTATTTTTCAGTTGCTGTTATGAACAAAAACAGTCTCAGGAAGGGTAACTACAACTCACGTCTGGAAGAGCTTTGTAAATCAGAGACAAACTCTCAAATTGTTCCTAAAAGTTATGAAAAAACTGTACAAGTACATAAGGGATTTTCCATTTCCTCTAAAAACCACAACAGAGTTAGCAGGTGGCCATGCCCTATCCCAGACAGAAACAGCTTGGCAGGACAGCCATGAGGGCAGAAGAGGAGGAATATCTCTTATAAGCATAAGGTCAAATTTAGTAGGATGTGTAAGGAGGTAGTACCAGGCCATGTGGTGGACATCCATTCTTCCTGCTTCTCTCATCACTCCCTGTGTGCTGCAGGTCCTGTCTACAGATACCAGTAGGACCAGATGAAAAATTTCTGTTTAGATACTTTTGTACTGGAAAAATCACAGTTTGGGTTAGTTCAGTTTAATGAAAATGTGTGGGTAGAAAGTGAATGCTTTCCTTGAGTTTTGCATTTCATAGGTCAATCAAACTCCAGGAAAAGCAAAAAGTTGACAAGGAAGGAATCACTGAGCTGAGATTTTTTTAATTCTGATTCCTAAAATGGAAAGGAAAATATTGTCAAGGGGAAAAAGAGAAATTTTTTTTCTGTGAATTCCTAGGAAACTCCTCATTTCTGGAAAACTTGTCTTTGGAAAGAGAACTAGAGGTGCTTTTGCAGCCAGCACATCTGCACCACAGCTGTCTCATGTTCTCTCTGATCACATATGAACACAACAAGAGGGGTAAGCCTGGAGAGCTGGGGAATATCCCTGAAAATCACTGACACAGATGACCAGCTGCCTGAACCTTTCTTTGGTGCTTATTAGCAAAGAAAGAGAGCTACTGAAGGACAGCTCCTGACTACTCTTGTCAGGATCAGTCAGGACACAGCAGCAACATGGTCTCAACAAAAGAGTACAGAAAAATTATTTGCATCTTTGTTAAGAGGGACTAAATTGAAAAAAATCAGTGAGCTCTCAAGCACTGAAAGTTATTTGACAAGAGGTGAAAGATTTACAGAGCCCCAAAGAACACCCTAATCCCTCTCTTCCATCTCTTCATTCACCTTCCCCACAAAAACAAAATCCAAGGGTTGAGGATTGTGCATATGACTTCACTATATGCACACTGTGAACTGTCTAACTTGCAGGTTACATCACTTTCCTAGTGTCTAAAACTTAAAAAGAAAAGCCAGTCAAAAACTCAGTCTGGAGAAGACATAACATCTTTCTGCTCTTGCAGATCTTGTCCTTTCATCCCCACTCCAAGGCTACTTGTTCAAAGACTAGAACTGTATTAGAAAGGTATCTGTTTCTCAGAAGCAGCACCTTGGATTTAACAGCAGGTTAAGTTAAGGTTAACAGCTGGTCAAAGCCTCACAGTGATTATGGTCATCAAGGAGAAAAGGTCTTTGTCTTGAACAAGCTAAAGCAGAATATTTCCAAATATTACGTCAAACTCCTTCATGGTCTGAGCGTCGCTCTGTGGAAAGCAATAGATAGGTGAAGTTGCTACAGAAGCCTCCCTGGATGGCAGACCCTCTGTGAGGATGGGTTAGCTGGAGGGGTTCTAGTTCAAAACTGGGCTTAATTTGTTCATCCTCGTTGACTTCAGTGAAGTTACTGCTGATTTTACACTAGTAAAAGCAGAGTTGGAGTCAGCAAGAAAGAAATCAACAGTAGTGGAAAATAATTGCTCAATCTGCCATTCAGTGGACTTCTACCAACCAATGACAGTTGTGTGCAGCACAGGAATATGGCTAACAATGTGATTGACTATTAATACAGAGGTAGATATACTGCAGTATTAGGTATTCATAAATAAGCACAATTATTTCTTGCTGTGCTTTGCAAAAAGCTTCTTACTTTTCCCTCCAGGTTGAAAGCTGAGTGGTCAGAAATGCCTGTGTCTCATCATTAGGCTCTATCTGACACGCTTGGTATCATTTCAGTTTTAAGGAAAGCATCTGTGCTGAGCTACAATTGCTCAGGCTATAGGATGGTCAGAGAGAAGAGCAGGAAAGAAGTGGATAGGGTAGGTTATACCCACCTGTCAATGTAAAAACTAACCCGAGCCTTTTTTTTTTTTTTCTTTTCAATCCACTTCATGTCAGATAGCAGGACTTGTGTCAGAGCACAGGACCCCTGCAAGGAACAAATAATGGAATTAATATTCTCTGCATGGCAGGGATGGGAAAGGTTGTTGTGGCACTTGTGACAGCTTCTCTCATCCCTGGGAATCCACAGCACAGTTTTACATCAGTTTAAAGTGAAGACCGAGAACAGTAGGAGAGGCAGAGCTAGGAGGAAGCCTTGGCTTTGGGTGCCCGTATCTGAAGCCAGGAGATTGTCCTCGCAGAATATTTACCATGTACATAATTAAACCCCTAAGTGCCAGCTGAACTGGAAATCATGCTGTGTGGTGCCTGTCCTACTATCTGAATGACTGTTAGACAGTTGGCTCTGTTTTGACACAAAAATGCAGTCCATCATAGGCCCATTCATCTGTCATCTGTTGCCTGCTTGTCTCTTTTCCCATTAGTTGTGTACAAGATGAAGTGTTTTCCTCCTGCTGCTTGTCTGCATTTTTTTACACTTCATTTTTTTTCTTGATTTTTATGTACCCACAATGAAATAGCCACATAGAGTCACTCTACAAGCCATAATCATGCATTGAAGCTATACTGGCTTAAGAAATAAACAGCCATCTTCATATTTTTTCTTTCTTTCTCATTACAAAGCTGAATCGAAGATATAAATATTTAGGATTCAGTCTCTGCCCTCCTCCCTTCACTTAAAATAACTAGTAGAAGAGCAGGGGAAAAGTTACCAAGCATTATACATTCATTACTGTGACATATTAAGCAGAGAGTCAAGGTAATGATAAAGTAATGCAGCCAAAGAAAATTACCTGTATTATATTGTCGTAAACGATTGAGATGCCGTCGGTTACATGTATACAAACCACAGGAATTGTTTAAAGAACAAGTAATTACTAGACCAGGGGACGAAAAGTTTTGGATAAATACTCTCATGAATTATTTACTGTAAGACTGTGGAAGATTTTTTTCCCTGAAAATTATTGCAAAAAGTAGCGACAAATCAGGCTATTTGTTGAGCTGGTCTAAAGCAATGAATAAGTATGTAGATATTTATGTGCTGGACTGTGCCAGAACAGCCTGACCTGGCAATGGCAGAAGTTCTCATTTTGTCTATTTTTATTCCTCAGTGCTGAAGAAAAAGAAATAAATGTTTATCTAGGAATTTAACCTCTATGTGACCCTCTTGATTTGCAAGGACAAAAAGCTTCCAAACCAGAGATTATTGTTTTATGCCCTCCTGATGTGTTTTTACATACCACCGGATAGCTCTTGAAGTCTGCCTCTTCTTATGAAACTTTCTCCTTTTCAGAAAGTGAAAACGATGAAGAAACTTTTGAGATCTCCTAGAATACCCATGATTCATCATGAGTCACAATGCCTTAATTTTGGAGCACCCTAAACATGAAGGTTAAACTCATCTTTCGTTTCTTTAAGGAGATAGCTAGGACTGGATTTGCAGATATTTTTAGGAATCAAAAGATTCAAAAAAATGCTTCACAGGTTTTCTAAAAGTTCTTGATGTGGTTAGGCACAGGATTCATACCACAGACACATAAAAATTAGGCATCTAATTTAAGTACACCCTTCAGTTCATTGTCATCGATGAAATCACAGGGCTCCCTCCAGAGGAAAATTCAGTCCATCAAATAAGAGGTGAGAAGAACATTCATGTCTCTCCTCTCTAGTAGCTGGAGGTGCCCATGTTTCTCTGAGGTTAAGCGGGATAAAAGGCACTTTGATGACCAGCTCCTGTGGGAAAACCTGCCCCTCAGCCATTCGCTGGCCCCAGTAACTCTGAAGCAGCAGAGTGCCTCTGTCCACCTGTAAACCAGGCCCATGCACTCCTCCTGCACCACCACATATCACCCTGTGTGGGATCAGTTTTGGAAAGAAATAGGGAGCATGCAGCAGATGTGCCTTATGGGATGCCCTTCCTTTAAAACCACACAGTGCAGTTCCCATGCCTCCAGTGTGCAGCATCCATCTGGGTTGTGGCTGAAGCCACAACCACAAGTAAGCAAAATCTGAGCCACAACTAATCAAAATATTTCTACACGAACCAGCCTTTGCCATCTCTGGATTCCCTCCCACAAGAACCAGTGGCATGAGCAGCCTCTGTTGTGGTGTCTGGGAGGCAACTGAGCAGGTAGATGCAGCAGGCTTCAGTGAGCACCTTCAGGGGCACCTCCTGCTCCTGACAGTCACAGCTGGACATCCCTTGTGTCATGCTCATCATCGCACACACTCTCTTCCCTCCAGTCTATCTGCCAGTGAAATTGTGCTTCTGCACAATAACCAGAGTACTCTCTGGATAAAAATGAAGTAGTTCAGTATAAAGGGAAGTAATTAGGATTTGGCACAAGCAACTCCTGCATGCTTGTTGTGCTATGGGCACAAATTTTCTAGGGGAAATCTGTGAATAAAGATGTCTTTGGAGATACTCTGATGCAAGGTTCATCAAAGCTTGAAAAGCCACTGTATTTCTACCAAAATTTATCAGACTGCATGCCAAACTCCCACTGGCTCTCACCCAGATTCCAAGCTATCTGAAGAATTATCAGTTTAAAAGCTTCTTTAGATCTTGTCAGCTGCATCTAGCTCACCATACATGTAGATAAGATTCACAGTTCCTGACAATGGAGATTGGATCTGACTCCAGGATTCTCTGTCCTATTTTAATAATGCAAATTGTTAAAGACTGTAATGTAGGTTGGTCAGGGTTGCCTTGGGTTTTTTTGCTGTTAAATATATTGAACTGAAAAATATCAAAAAATATTTTTTATTTTTTGTAAATAAAGTTGCAAATTAAAACAAATATTTAAGAAATTTTCAGTGAAGGAGTAGGGTCGCAATACCAGGGCTAAATAAGAGATAGGTCAGCCAAAACCAAATAAAAATATTTTTTCATTATCGAGGTGAAACATTTCTCTCTCACTTGAACTAGCTTTTGCATATTGGGAAGTTTTCTCACTACAAACATTTTCAAGAGATTGATTTATCTACTTTTGCTTAAACTAGGAAAGAATCTGAAATTTCAAAAAACATTATGGGATTTGAAGTGTTTCCTACTCATATGATTAAAGATAAAAAAGCAGAACTGATTTACTTGTATGTAATTTAAGCAATAGAAACTTAAGATGCCTCTGCTTGCATGGACCAGAACACCAACACAGTGATATTACATGTTCTATTTATCATTACACAGTTAATTTTACCCAAACTGGTTTTTAACAGTGTGCATGGGATCTTGCTAATGGTTCTTGATCAATTGTCCTCTGAGTTCCTTGCATTCACATTGACACTATCAATGATGACAACATTTCAGGCAGTCAAAATATGCCTTAACAAAACAGTAAAAAGACAAATCTGTGACTGTGTGAAAGAACAGCAAGCCTTTAACTTTCACAGGTTATGAAAAGGGGAGAAAAATAAAATCCTCTCTAGAGTTTGTCCAACTTAATTCAACAGATAAAATTAGTGCTGTGTGAAGGGAGCTGTGTTCATTACAGTGGTGGTTCATGAGAGGTGAGGTGGCAACGCTGCTGAATCACGCCCCACAGCCTTCGCAGACAGCAGGCAACTGCTTCCTCCTCTGCTTCTTCACTGGTGAAGTGGACACACAGACCTTTGAGACTGAGCACCCACTAACGCAAGGCAAGGCAGCTCTGCTCCATTTAATGATGCTGAGTTTCCCTGCTGGTTGTCTCCTTTTGTCATCCCGTTCCTCCCCTGCCTGGCCCATGTGGCCACATTTCGTTATCCTGCTCCCATGTTTCTACTATAACTGAGACCAAATTCCTCGATGGTCCATATCCTTCTGGGTCCATGGTAAGGGCTTCCTGAATATTTTCATAGATGCTGAGCAAGAGCAAACTGGTGTGGTCCTGCTTCTCTCACTCCTGAATGCTAACCTATCAACAGAGGATCTGAGGTGCTTAAGCACTCTCTGATCCATTAAGGAGGCTGGAAGTGCAGGCTCACATTTCTGTTTCTTTCCCAATTTCTGATACTTTGCAAGTAGCGTTAGAAACATCACTTACCAGGGTTTCCTGGAATTTCCCATTATAAGCCTTTATTTTCAGCTTTTACTTGCTTCAGCTGCACAGATGTTTCCTACCCATGTGGGATTTTTATCTCAGAATAAGCATACACATTTTTTAAATTATAACAAAAAAAGGTTGAAAAATTCCTTTAAATCCTTGAAATGAGATGGGGGAAGAGACAGCACTATTTTACCATAACAGCAAGTAGATAAAACTTTATTTTAGAAACTGTAGCGTTCCTGTGCTTTGGAAGATGGACATATTTGGTAGAGGTGGTCTTTCCTCCTTCTACTGTTGCTACAGAAACTGCTTTAACTTCACAAGATTCAGCATTTGAATGCTCTGGGCAGACTGAGGACAGCAGAGGGCTGGAAGCCTGGTCTTCCTGCCTTCACAGCATGGAGATTCCGCCAGCATGGAGGAGGAGAGAACAGTGTGCTACAATGTGCTGGTGGAAGAGGAGCTTATGGAGCTCTGGGGGAATAAACATATAGATAGAGGAGTCCGAAAGCCAAAGAGGGAAGGGAACTGAAGAAAGGTGAAAGGAGAGAAACCTCCCTGGCCCTCTTTTAGCTGTAAGAATGCTGCTGTTTTTTCTGAATTCATTATGCTTTTCTTTAGGTTGTGGAGGAAATGTTCCAATACAGCATAAGGTAAGGTCAAACACTAGCTCCAGGATAACAGTAATGTCAAAAAAACATATGCTGTGTTGTGTTATCACCAATTAGCAATTGCTTCCACTGTGACAAATGGTCTCTGAATCACCATACTTCCAGGGTAAGGAATACGTAGAGAGTAATAATGAGTTACGTACATCTGAAGTGTTTATGTAAATGCTTATTGTTAATAATAGCAACAACAATAATGACAATAGAGAATCCCCTCTTTTCCATGGTTGTGGTTGCTCAAAACAGCTGTTTTAATGAGACATCTGACAGTGAAACAATTTAGCCTGAGGATAATGAATAACAGTTACTTAACAGAGGCAGTATTAGCATAAACTCTGCTTAATGGGGACACATTTGGCCAGCGAATAGTGATTTTTTGCTACTTATCTAGGTGTTTAATAGTGAATATTACAAGCTTGTGGCAAAAATAAATGTACAAATGAATAGTCATATAGTATATACTGTGACTTTTCTGGTTGCTTTAGTATGAAATACCTTAAAGGTATCTTGTCAGAGAATGAATTATTCACAACTTAAGGAACCTTTGTGGTGAGTGCTTGGAAATGCTGAAACACTGCTGATCACTGAGAATCTTGGTCTTCATCTTTTGCTACAGAACTTACTGAAATATGAAGACACAATCATTTGTATCCTTATTTTGTGGCATTATTTTCTTAATCTGGATCTTTCCATATATCCATTATGTAGGTATACATGCATATGCATGTGTAATTTTCCTCTGGACAGTTTCAAAGCTGGGTAAACCAGACATCCAAAATGGCATTACGGGTAGGGAATTCTGTTCTTACACAGGTCAGCAGAATTTCCAAATTTCTCTAGTTCCTATATGGATGTGTTTCAGAGTGCCAAGAGAACTACATAAAAACTTTATGTTGTGGTGGTGTTCTGCCAATTACTAGGCCTAGCAGAAATGACACAGCCAGCAGGAAGACAAACCAGTAAATCGACTGTATTGAACATAGGAAGGTCACTACATGGATGAACACTGGGGGTACAAATAAGTCAATTAGTTTACAAGCAATCAACATCACCCCAACAACGATACCGCACGACTGACAATAGGTGGAACAAAAAAAGAACCAAAGACTCCCATAGATAGAATGGGAGACAACCAAGTCAAGAAGTTAATCACATAAGATAAAGGCAACCACATATTCCTCTCTCCCCTAGCCCACATTTGCAAAGGTCCAGGCTGACCGGCACCCAGTTCCAGGGAGATCCAGGAGGTCCTTCCCCAGACAGAAAACTCTGTGAGGTGCATTCACTTCACAAATACACTCTCCACCCTTCCTGCAAGTGGTCCCAGCTTTTATCCCCAAGCAGACACCTGACCTTTGTTGACTCAATGCGGGACCCCTGGGGCTCATTTCCCTTATGGCTCTTCCTGCAGGGCCGGCCGCACCCTGGGGGGAAGCTATAAGGCAAACTCACCACCTCTTTATGAAGGGCTGTGGGAATCACCCATATGTCAACCTTAATTTGGGGCTTGGTGTTCAAACCCCAGCTTTTCATGTGGGCAAGCACAGTGGTATGTTTTCATCAAAGTTATAGATACAATTTTTGCAGACTACTGATAATCCATGCAAGAAGTAAAATCTTGCTTTCAAGGGAGATAGATAGACTCTGTGTGTGTGTGTGTGTGTGTTGGCTGTTATCCCCTAGCTCTAATAAAAAATGCTAGCAAAGACTATGTTCTCTATGAAATAAACTGGAGTAATGAGGTTAAATGAGAGACCAGTGCAGTATGATTCAATTTATTTGGCCAGACCTACAAATAAAATGAATATGAACCATGGGACCTCTGAACACTGTGAAAAGCTATCTGCTATTTCTCTCAAGGAAACTAAATGAACACTTTCTTGGATAAGGTAAGAGAGACTGTTATCATATTAATGAAAGAATTTACCAAATTTAGAATAATGCCAGATAGTCTTTCCTCTCATAATTACAGCTGTCTTTTTCTGAATAGAAAAAGAATGTAGCTCTTATCATGTGGCCACTCTAGCAGTAGAAGAGAGCCCTTGGGATCTGGAAGATTGAGAAGACTGTGGTCACCTGCAAGTCACTGACATCTGAAGCTCTTCAGAGAAATACACACCACTTGGTGGGCAATCCTGATACCTGCCTTCATTATGGAACCCGGAAATGGCGAAATTCCCACCTAGGAAATGTTAAGAAAAATCAAAAACTATTTTGAATATATTGAAATATCTGTTTTCATTTTATTGATTACTTGATATATTGATATAGAAACATACATGTAGCATTCCTATAGGGGGTTGTCCTGGTTTCAGCTAGGATAGAGTTAATTTTCTTCCTAGTAGCTGGTAAAGTGCTGTGTTTTTGTTTTAGGAGGAAGACAATGTTGATAATATCCTGTTGGTTTTAGTTGTTGCTAAGCAGCGCTTATACTACATCAAGGATTTTCAGCATCCCATGCCCTGCCAGCTACTGGGCTGGAGAGGCACAAGAAGGTGGAAAGGGACATCATCCAAACACTTGACCCAAACCAGCCAGAGGTTTGATGTTTTGTTGTTCTGATGTTGTATCATACATGATATGTGGTATCTTGCTCAGTATATAAACTGGGGAGACCTGGCTGGGAGGAGCAGATTGCTGCTCGGGGCCTGGCTGAGCATTGGTCAGTGGGTGGTAAGCAAGCTCATCACTTGACTTTCTTGAGTTTTATTTCAGACTTCTCTTTTATTATCTTCCTTTTCATTACTCTCCTCCTTCTCCTTTTTCTTCTTCTATTTTTACTCCAATTACTAAGCTGTTCTTATTTCAACCCACAAATTTTACTTGTTTTCAATTCTCCTCCCTGTCCCACCTGGGGGAAGGGGAGATGTGAACAAGCAGCTGCCTGATGCTTAGTTGCTGGCTGGGGTTAAACCACAACATGGGTCTAGTGTTAGAAACGTCTGATGAGAATAATTTGTAATAGAGACATGTATGTTTCAGCAAAGCAAGTAGACTCCCTTTTAAGCAGGAATTTTAGGCTATGATTCATTTGACCTATTTTAGACACCTGCACTAAGACAAGATGAATTTGGAGACATGAATCATACTCACCATGTCTGTAGTGCTCTGGATTCCTGTTGAAACTCCAGTGGAATTTCTGGGGGTCTGCTTTAATTTCCTCAAATTAGTGCACCTCCAGTAAAGCTCTCCAACAAGTAACAAGAATCAGAACCACCTTTGGAGTCTGCTAGTATTGCTGTGTTGGTTAGAAAAGGGAAAAAATCTTGCTGCTGCTGGCTTTTCTGACAGCAGTCCTAAAAGTTATATTGGTAGACAAGCCCTGCAGCCAAAGCACTTCTTTCGTAAGACTTTCTTATGAACACTTAGGGTCCCTCATGAGCAGAGAACTACTACTCCTTCTGGCACCTGAGGTGGGACTAAGAAAGTTTTGAATTCCACAGCAAGGAGACACTTTTTTCTGGCTGAATGTAGGTGACTGCATTATTTCAAAAACTAACTAAAACGCCTCATTTTATTGTTTCCTCATTCAGCTAATCCTCCACAGCTCCTCTGCACCCTCCAGAAACATTGAAGAGAACTGATTTCATCCAGGATGTGGTTGTTCCTTTGTCATGTCCTAAGGTATGCATGCTTGAATCAGAGGGTTCATACCAACGGCTTCCACTGTCCTTGCTCTTGGAGGAACATCAAACTTTCGTGTATGTACATGAAGACTCAGCAAGGAAGGCTGTTTTCTCAGAGTCAAGCTCCCACCCATAAACATCTTGGTCCAGGCATAGACAGATCTAACAGATGGTGAAATTGCTTTAGCCCTCTCAACCTCTGGCTGATACAACACTCACATTCTTTCACTGTGAGCACTACGGAAGTCCATTAATGGCCTGCTTTTATCATATTCTTTCTCATCCACAGAAGTAATTACCAGAAACATCTCTGTGACTCTTCCCACTTGATCTCTCCCCAGAGCCAGAAGGACAGCACATATTCATACTGAGGAATTAAGATCAACCCTTCACCCTCACACTGCATTTTCACAAGCATTTTTTGAGATAACAGGGAGGAACATTCTTCATAAATAAAAACAAAGCCAAAACAACAACAAAACCCAAACAGAAAACAAACAAACAAACAAAAACAACCAAGAAATCTTCAGTGAGGCAGAAATAGTTTCTTATTTTGTGTCCATACAAGGAACATACTTATTATGTTATGGTCTTTGTAAACCAGAAACATTTTTTTGACCTGATACTTTCTTTGTGTACACTTCTGAAGAGCTGTAAGGTCTCCTACGAGGGGGAAGTGTGGGATTATTTGTACAATTGCTAACAAAATGGGGTTCTGATCTAGGGGTGGGGTTCTCAAATGTGCTCATGTTACTACTAAGAACAAGAAAAGTCACCTAGATGGATTGATGGAGCTGCCTTACAGGAGCTCTTTTTTGACAAGTCTGTTTGAGTAGAAGAGCTTCCTTTTCTAGATGTACACACACAATTTGGGGAGCATTTTCTTTTTTTCTTCTTTTTAAATTTTTCTTCTTTTTTCTTGAAGTAACCTTTCCACTGTGTATGTACCCTATACATCAACAATCTTTCCTCTGCTGAGGAGCTCAACTCATTGCTTAAGGGAAGAATAAAAAAGAAACACTGGATCAAAAAGAAACAAGACTGTAGGTCTGAAAGAGACTTGCCCTTGGCATTTCCTCTTGCCCTGCTCCCACAGGCAGGCAAGACTATAGGGGCCCTCTCTCAGTCTTATGGAAATGCACTTCATCTGAAGTAAATGTTACCCTAGTCCACAGATGACATAAAGAAAAACGTTGGTCTTCAGAAGTTTAAAGGGGAGTTCTCAGTTATGGAAAGGGCAGTGGCCAGTTTGGGGAAGCTTTGCTTCACCTTTCTTGGTCTGGACTTCGCTGATAAATGCACATAAAGCGGTCCAACAAAAAATCCAATTATAAAGTGATTAAGAATGCTGAACCCAACAGTCCCCTTGACTGGCCAAATGTGTGTGTCCTGACTGCATGAAACAGAGGGGCTCCTGCTCATGCTGTGCTGCAGGTGAATGTAAAACAAGAAATGGGGACCTCAGCTTTCACTTTGACAAGCAAGAGGCTTCTAGCAAGAGCTGTGGCCATTCTACAGTTAGTCCATCACTCAAAGGAATCCATTTCAAGGATGAGTTTGAAACATATCAACAAATTATAGCACTGACTTTTTTTTTTTTTTGACATTGCTCACTAGTTTTTTATCTGGTATACATTGTCACTACAGAGTGTTTTATGATAACGGCAAATCAGAATTGAATGCACAGCACTCTTCCTCCAGCAAGTCAGATGCAACTATCTGAGTTAAAGGAAAACCTGTGTAAACCACCAGTGAGAGAGAACTTATGATAAGCCCACTGTCCAGAAAACCTATTGAAAGTTACCTGTTTTAGCCCAATCATTATTTACGTGCAAAAGAAAACTGTTGACAGGAGCCCTCACGTCTGATTCATAGTTTTAAAAGTATTTTAAATCCAAAATACTTACTTGGTTTTGGCACTTTTTTTTCCCCTTAAAAATATGTCCTCTGGGAAACAAACATCATAAAATTCTCCTGAATTTCTTGAGCATCCTAACCTAGGCATTAATGACACAAAATTCCTCAGACCTGGAGTGCTGACACCTTTAAGATTTTCCTGAAAGGACAAGGGAGACTTGGAGAATAAGGAGAGCTCTGAAAACCTTCTCCTGGCTGTCTCTCCACAACAGAAATAACGGGAAGAAAAGCTTCACAGCAAGTATCAGCTGTCTTTCTTCTGCTTATCCTCCCACCAATCATCAACATGCAGGAAGGCACTCTTATTCCTGAGGCAAATATCTCTGGAAGGCAAAATACAGTAAAAATTCCAGATTTTAATGGACAAGAGCCCATATTCCCATGTCTTATTCAGCAACATGGCTTTAAAATCCCACAAAAGTTTAGAAGAGATCTCTAAATCTCTATGCCAGAGCAGCCAGGACTCCAGTTATATACCAAGTACCCCAGCTTCTCTGTGTGTACAAAACTTGCCAGTGGCCTGGAGTGTGTGGACTTACAAAAGACTGTCTATGGAAGGTTAACTGGACGTGACTGTTGCATTCAGGATGTGAAAGAAACAGGCTTAAACTGAACCTAAGGAAGCACGTTCTGTTGATGGCTAAGTCCTAGGTTATGAAAAAAATAAATGCAATAACCAAGAGATATACCCCCATGCCTCCATTGCACAGGTACAGAAGAGGCAGGTCTGCTTGCCAGAGATGCTTACAGATGTGTCGGTGTGGGTGGCACGGAGCAGCACGGAGCCCCCAGGCAGGTGCAGAGACAGAACTTTATTTACAAAAAACCCGCCCTTTTTATGCCATTAGTCAACCATTAGTTTACATACTTTTTAGGCACAACAAACTCATTTTAACCAACCACCAAACACTCCGGTGCAAACACACAGCATGCCTTGCCTCCTCTATTCCGGCTGAGCCCCTCGTCCAGAGCCCTTCTCTGCTTAGCCTAAGTGACAGGCTGGAGCCGTGATGTTACCAGGCCTTCCCTTACAGAGCTGCACCTGTCGGCTACATACAGAAGCAACAGAGGTTTGCTGGCTTCCAAGGAGATGTTTAAAGTAGTAGCATCATCAGTATCCTGGGGCACAAGTGCAGCAGGAACTGTCAGCAAGATCTCTCCACAAGTAAAGGGAATGAAAACAAATGGTAGTGCTCAAGAATGTCAGATTTCATTTGGAAAGCAATTTTATTGTGTGGTTTCTAAGGTGTTACTACTACCTTAGATAAAGAAAAAATATTCTAAATTGATAGCATCCTTTTAATCCCGTATCTTAATTGGTTTAGTGGAATATCTGCCAGTGCAGAGAGGAGCAACAGGCTTTTAGAGTAATAAATAAATTACCCACCCCTACTCCACTTTTCATCAGTAGATTTCAAAATGCTTTACAAGAATGAGTCAACTTCACTACTTCTCTTTTATAGAAATAATTTATGCAGTTGATATTACACTCTCTTTTTATGCCTCTATACAGTAGGAAAGGATTTTGTAGTGGAACAAACTGTCTTTTGTAATGGATGAATTGGTAGTATTTAATTAAGCCAGCAATGGGATGATGCTCATCAGCAGTTTTAAAATATCCCTGACTCCACACCTTTGGGATTATCACTTTTATAGTCAAATAAGAAAATACACAAAACATAAGATTTGCATGGGAGCTTTATTCTCTCTTTTATTTCCATAACTACCACTAAAGCCTTTCCTCCTAGACAAGGAAGAATAAATACCTTCGATGCAGAATGTGCAGAAGTTCAGTGAAGTGGCAGAACTATCTAATGGCTAATTTAGGGATGCACATAACCAGAGCAAAGAGGTGACAGTTCTTTATATCAGCTGAAGTTGCATTTCTGGAATTCCTCTTCAGAAGCATGGTGTGTGTCTTTGATCACGACAGTTCACTTCTCTGAATCTCCAATTTTGTCGGAGCAATGGTCTGCTGAAAGTCTGCAATTTTCAAACACAGAATATAAGCACCTGGTTTTTAATGTTCAAACTATTATACATATTTGAGAATGCAAGCTTGATACTGTATGTGTGAATGATACTGTATGGTATGTATGTGGACTCAGAGAATTTACTAATCCTGAGGTGCTATTTCTTGGTTTTCAGAGAGTACAATTACAAGGAATATCTGGTATCTTGGATAAATCCCCCTCTTCATGTGGAATGGCAGTGGCTTTCTCCTTCAGTTCATGTTTGACATTGAAAAAAAAACCAAACACCAAAACTTGAAACACACACCTATGGAAATCACCTCTTCTTTATTGTGAAACACTCTCTTTTGACATTTCTAAAATGTAAATCTTGCAGTTAAGAAACCTTTGGACATAAGCATTTATGTAAACTGTAAAACTACAGGTAAAACCATACTGAAGGTGATTCCACAAGTAGTCACAACCTCACTCACTGTTCTGCTGAGCAGGGTCTCTAAACACATGGTGTGAGCTTGTGTTAAATTTACATTTTCAAGTTATCCTTTTAATATTAATTCATTAAAAAAAAAAAAAAAAAAAAAAGAGTTTGCTACCTTAATTAATTTTGTTATTAAATAATGTGTCTTAAAAAAAAAGCTTCCTCTTTTTTGAATGCACTATTTCTCCCACTTAGTGAGACCTGTTTTCTCAAAGCACAATATGTTCCACTGGAGTGGCAGGATTCCATAAAGCCATAACTGTGCTGGCTTTGGACTCCACCTCTCCAATACCCATGGAGTAGGTACAGTACAGAACTCCGTCCAGAATAAATATCCAAGCTTCTGGTATTTCAGCCCAGTTTTACTGTCTGCATGTAAACTTAGTGCTACTATTGCTATGCTGATAGAAGTTTCAATGTCTCTCTATGAGCTGTAGTTAGAGGATAGTTAGCTTCCATAAAACATTTTTATTTTTCCTCAAAATTTGTTTTTCTCAAAAATTTGTTTCCATCCAGATATTTATTTTTTCTTGATCAAGCTTTTATTTAATTACCTATAATATTTGGGCAGAAACAGAGCATGATTGCACTACAAACCCATAAGATGTATCTTCTAGAAGACTGTATTCTGTAATTGCTGGTGGCACTGCATCTTGGTGACTTCCTACACAAGTCTATTAGTTGTCAGTGATGCTTCTGAGGAATAAGCTCTAGAGGTGATGACACAGAGTAGTAATCAGGGAGGACAGGCCAAGGTGGGCTGCTTGCACAGTGAGGTGCAAGAAAATTAATTCCTTTGGCATAGACAGTAACCTCCCAAATCCCAAGAGAGCACAGAGAAGCTGTTCCACAGCACCCTATGCCTGCCAGCCCAGAGAAATGTGTGATGAGATATGGGATCATGAGTCCAGAGTGAGAAACCACAAGGATGTATCATTCATTAACACCACCCACAGCATGCCTGCAGATGTGGGACCTAAGAACAGGGTGCTACTGTGGAGAATGTCAGGATGCAGAAAGCGTGGTAGGCTGCCGTATGTTGGCAAGCACAGGACTACCTAACCCATGGTTAGCATGCAGTGTGGGCAGGTTTTATTAGCAAAGTTCAGACCGTGATGTGCTAATTAAAGAAGAGGTTGTCCTGGTTGCTAAGGAAATGAATGCTGTCTGTAATGCTGCTTCTACCCCAACAAAGCATGTTCTCAGCTGGCCCTCTGCTTGTGTTTGCCAGAAAGCGGGGACAGGGCTTCACAGTGTTGCTTCTGTGACCGCTTCTGTGAGCTGACTTTCGTGTCAAGAGTCATAGGTGAAAGGGATGACAAGGAAAAGCGGTTTGAAACACTCCTTTATCAAGTACCTGTCTAGTGACAAGCTCCTCTTAAAACCAGTGGTTTAAGGGAATATTGTTCCGTTTTTTAAGTTCTGTTCTGCTTCTTTTGGGAAAAATGCCGTCCAGACTGGGACATCTATATGCTACAGAATTGGTCTGTCAGCTCTTCCGTAAGGCAGAGGCTGACTGAGTGTTGGAGGCAGTCCTGGAATGAAGGAGATGTAATAGTTTGAATTTTTTGTTAGTAAAGAAGCTGGCTACCACCAGACAGGCATCTCACTTAGCTTAGTCTCCTGAGAATGTGTTCTCTGATTCATTATTCCTCCACCATAATGCATACTGTGTATAGGCAGCTGCCAGAAACATAAGGATGTATCAACAGCAACGGGACTGAAAACTGTGTATTGTGAAGTCAATGTGCAAGTGAAAAACTGTCTTCATGGGGTGGTCCATTGCTGGCTGTTAGTCCCACAGCAACTCAGTCATCCCCTCTCTCTCAGTGTGAGATTTACGTCAGTCCCAGTTTGAAACATAAATGATTGTGTACAGCATCTTCAATGCGTTTTTTTTTTTCTTTCCCTTCTGCATCCTCCATGTAAACCCTGTCACCAGTACTACAAAGCTTTCTCCTCTGTTACCCTCTGGGGCAAAGGTTGTCTGGCTGTAACTTTGTCTTTGTGAGATCCCAGAGCCATGATCCTCCTGTGTCATGGAGGTGGGCAACAATAATAAAATTCTCATTAAGAGAAAATTGTCTCTGTCTTTGGGAGACATTAGAGCTCTACACTGACCTCCAGTTCCCAGTTTGCTGGACCACTGTATTTTTTTTTCTTCTTATGCTTTTATTTCCTGAAGTAATATTCCTCTAGCTTCTATTATATTGAAACACGTTCCTTTTACTTCATTTTCTCCCCTGCTATCTTAATGCAGACGTTGCAGCATCTGGCATCATCCCTCCCTACCAGCTGGTTCACTGCTGCATTCTTCAAGGAATAAGCCGCCATTTCCAAAGACCCTTGAAGTCAGAGTTCTGCTTCTAACTTGCTCTCTCTGAGGACTCTAACCCCAAAGTGACATTCGTTCCTCTTTCTCTTAAAAATGCTCCCTATGCAATTTTATCTGTTTTAATTTTGCATTGCAATCTCTGCAATATAACTTTGCTAATTCCACTGTTTCATCTGCATTGCTTTCTGTATAAGGGAGCTGTGAAATCTGCATAACACAAAAATCTGTATCTGAACTTAAAATTTGCCTTGACAAATGAGCAAGAACCTTCTACTGCCCCAAACTCATATAAGAGCATGGAACCTGCCAGAATTTCCTACTGCCTGCTAGAGGCAGATGTGGATTGTTAGATTTTGAATATCTGGGAGAAAGATCTGAAAGAAAGAATGCCAGCAACAGCTGAGCCTAAGTTCTTGCCCTGAATTGCTTTGCTTTGGTACTTCACTTGTTCATGTAATCGTTATTTTTTTCAAAAAATCTTTCTGCTGGAAGCAGAAAGGATGACACCTTGGTGCTATGATGAAGGCAGCATTTTCATTTGCATTTTGGTGGGGGCTTCATCAGTTTACAGGGAGGGAGAAAAGGCAGCTGCGAATATTCCTCATTTCTGTTGTGTGAAGAATAGTGAGTGCCCATGTGGGAGAGTCATTTGCCATAATTAGTTATTATTAGTCTTAGTAGTCGATGTTCACCCTACATGTATCCTGTCTGATACAGTCTTGGTCTGTGATGAAGCCTAGTGCTTCAGTCCTTCCCAAATTAACAGCAAACCACCATAAGCAGACAATTCTGAAGCAGCAGCATCTAGACCTTTGCTGCATATAAAATGCACTGACCATTTTAAAATCTCATGGAATTATCTGTTTGGATAAGATGTTAATGCACTTATTGGAGATACTGACATTTAATAGAGGAATTTACTTTCAGCATGATCCATATGAGACAGTAAAAGGAGGCAGGAGTCCTTGAAAGATGCAAAGAACTTTTAAAAAACTAGAGATTGATCTCTACATGTATTTATAAATCAAATATATCAGTTCTTGCTTAAATTCTAAGTATATAAAATGCCCCCTCCTTTTTATAAGATATCAGATCAGGGATAGGCTCAGCCCTTTTATCTTAGCTTTTGCTTTGGTCTGTAACATTTGAGGACTGCTCTTTATAGCACAAGCTCATAGTGGGCAGGAGCCAACAGCTGTTTTGTCATTTCCATTTAACCTTTACAGGATTATCATTATTTTACTCATTAATGTTCCACTGCCTGTTATCACATTCACTGGTCTCTCTATTCAAGTTGGTTACTGAAGGGACAGTTGGGTTCAATAGCTAATTACTTGTCAAATTAATCACTACTTCCACTTGTAAGACACATCTTTAGTGGTACAGAAAGTGTACTGCATTTCCAGGGAGGTGGTTACAAAATTAAAAGATATTTTGAATGATCCACAAACTGGATTAGATTTGTTTGAGCTAACCATTCAGCGCACTGAAAAATCTGTGGGCTGCAATTCAGAAGATGTTTTTAATCTTCTTTGCTTCTTCTCTGTGAATTTCTCCTAGATTTTATTTAAATATCTTCTTTTGGTTCTCTGAAACAGCCAAGTCTCTTTTTCCTTCATATTTTGCATTTATTTTTGCATAGGTTTCTGGCTCCATTGTCCACTTCCACTTTTTATTTCACCATGCTGCAATGTCTTCTCCCTGCCATACCACCCCCATCCCCCCCTTTTTTTTTCCCTCTCACATGTCCGTAAATCTTATTTTTATTTAGTTGCTTTTGGGGACTTGCATTCAAAGACCATATTCTTGCTGAGACACTCCCAACCTCCTCTGGAGGCCAGGCATCTGTTGGTGTTCCTAATCCTCCACCAATCTGCCCCTGCTTATGATCGGTGCACTGGCTTCTTGTCATAGCTGTAGGGGAAGGAGCAACAGCGACTCTTTTACAGTTGGCAGTCATCCTTCTTCCCTTCTCATGTGCTCCTTCTCATCTAGCAAAACCCATCAGTTCCGGCCAACCCATGAAATAAATTATCAGGCTGGTAATTTCACTTTTTCCAGCATGGTGTTACCACCAGCATCTTAGGAGCTGAGTTCTGAGTTAGATAACAAAGATACCAAATATGTTACATAATATTCTAAACAGGTTGTGTCTTTTTGCTAAAGGAAAAGATCCTTTTATGGGCATGCCCTGTGCTTTTTATAGAAAAGCAATGTAAAAAAAGGTTACTAATTTTCATTGCCTACAACAGTACAAGCATTTAAATGGATATATTCCCAGATGAGAACCAGCATTAACAGTGAGTTACAGCTTTAAGGCTGTAAATCCCACCAACGCAAGCCATAAAGAAAAAAAAGGAAACCAAGAAATAAGCAACAAGGTTTTTTCAGTGCCTTGTCTGTTCTCTGCACAATTGTTCTTTATTCTGGCTACCTTTTACTCCCTCCCACTACCCAGATGTTTCCACTTGCACCCGTGAATTACTGCTTTAACAAATGCAGGGAATCTGAAATTATATGAAGTGACTAGATCATGTATTCAGAAAAGAAGTTCTTATAGCTACCGAAGTAGAGAAGTCAAGCTGATTTCCTTTCCCTTCTGAAGAGAATGTGTCAAACTGAAAAACGAGCTCTGTATCACATATAGGTTACTAGTTAAGAATTTACTTATGTGATAATCAATTTAGACTGTTGTTTTTTTTTTTTTTTTTTTCCCAATAAAAGGACCAGTAAGAGTAGGAGAACAGAGCAAATTCCTGCCAAAATCAGAACAGAGATTCAGTGCCTGATGAGACACTTCATGTGCATATTTAGTGGAGACCCTGCAATTCTAGGAGGGGACTCTGCACCACTAATTCACCAAGTCTCACATTCAGAACACACTGAGAATCTCATGTTGTGTGTTTTTGAATGTGAGATAAGGTTTTAAAGCATTTATAGGTTGGTTTGGGAGAGGGGGTTGTTTTGACAGTTGCTTTTAAAAAGGTGGTGAGGTTAGTTGTATGGAATGTAAATAGCACTATATGAAATGATGTATCTCTCAACCAGAACTACGAAGAGTAATATCTTTAGGTAGCATTTCTTGATAGAGAAAAACACAGTAAGCTTTTCCTATAATTAAAAAAAAAAAAGTATTTAAGTGTACAAATACCTGTAGCAATCCTGCCTAATGACCTCTAATAACGATAAATGGTTCATGAACATTTTATTTCCACTCGCTTTCTGTTCCCATATTGTCCCAGATTTGGTCACCTTCCACCATTACAAATCTCTTAAGAAGATGTCTTTTTCTTGTTTGTTTTGTTTGACAAAACCTCCTAAAGAGGTGAACAGGGCAGACTAGTTTTTATAATTAAATCAGGGGGGATTTGTGGCATATGTGAGCTCCAGGCAGGCTGTAGAGCATGTGGAAAGCATCCACCTCCAGCAGCTCTGAGAGGGCGGGTAGCATGTTGTTGGGCACGTCCCTGCTGGAGAGGCCTCTAAAACTGAGCAGTGGACATCACATCAGATATTCAGCCTGTTCTGTGGGTGGTGACAGCTGCAGTCACAGTAGCCAACCTGGTTTGCCATGGCCCTGGCATAGACAAAGCGGCTTGCTGGACCACAGTTTACCTGGTCCACACCTGAGGCTGGTCTGCTGCAAAGATTTATGTACTCCTATAAAAGCCTTCTTGATTTCTCTGGAAAAACTGGCAGCATGCAGTGTTTAGCATGCCTGTATAGCTTTTTCAGAGTTGTGGTCTCAACACCCATCATCTTTGGTGACTCACTGAGGCTGGAGATGGGATCTTCAATCTTTCCCCAAAAGTCTCAGACCTCCACTAAGCCATGACACTTGCAACAAGCTCTGAAAAATCCCTTAGCTCCTGCAGCTTGACATCACAAAAACATGCAAACATAAAGAACCTATTTGAGATAATTTGCAGTGACTGCCAAAATTCTCTTTTAATTTCCTCTCCCTGTGACTGGTATTCATTTGGACTCATGTTACACAGCCTGTTCAGAATCCTGTCTACTCTTCACTTGTTCAGGGCATAGTTTTCAATGTGCATGGCAATTAGAATCTATGTAATTTTTCTCATTAACAGACTTAACCAGTCAGAAAGACATTTGTGTCCACATTTTCACTATATACATTCCAGGTTGTACTGTTCTGTCCATTTCACATAAACTTTTTAAGTACATAATGCAACCTTTGGTTCCTTCCTCTTTGCTCACCACCCCCTCCAAATCCCTTCTGTAGTCTTATTTATGGTGTTTGTTTTGCTTTTACACTGTTCTCCCCAAGGTTTAAACATCCAATGTACTGCTGATGTGGTTCAGTAGGAACTAGTGTCTAGGTCACAGGAGAGCAATAGGTTTGAGAAGCAGTACTGGAGGGAGAGCTGCTAACAGCCAGAGTAGTTACAGGAAGAGGCTAAGAAATGAGAGTGTACACTCTACCCATCTGCAAAGTGGTTTGCTCTACTACCCAGCTTAGCCTTGTCAGGCTGACAACTTCATGCAAGGTCCCCAAGTAACTGTTGTGGTTGTTTGCCCTCAATAAGTGCTGAGAGTCATTTGCGATTTTGACACTCAAGTTGGCAGTCTGGTGTTGAAGAAAGGATCCTTCAGAAATATGGTGAGGTTTCAGCACAGTCTGCTGACACCTGCCAGCTAAAGAGTTGGTGCCTAGTACCCAGGAGATGGATGAAGTTTCGAAAGCTGAAGATTTAAATTCTTTTTTCCTCCTTCCTGCTCAGAGAGGAGTAGGTGTGAATTTAAACTGGTGGGGACAGTGCATTTTTAGTAATGTATCTCTTAGCAATTGCTATTAACCACTTGTCCTCCTGCATTTACTCTTCCCACTTCATCCAATTTTAGAAAGTAAGTCCATATCTTTCTGTCCCTGATGAAATGACACACACCTAATAGAAGCATGCATATTGCTTTCAGACTCCTAGAGTTAGCAACCTGCCAGGAAGTTGACACATCATTCTAAGATAACCATCTTCAGTCGCCAGAGAAAGGCTGATGCCCCAGGATCTGCAAACATTCTCTTCTGAGTTTATTTGTTTACGAAAGTAGCAGAAGAAGAAGATATCAAAAAATAAAAGGTACCTGTAAGTTCGCATCAAGATTAATTGGCAAGCATAGAGTTGTGGGGCTACTGACCTTGTGTAATCCTGTCATCCAAGGGACGTCAATCAGTGCAATACATGTTAAGACATTAGGGTAGAAGGTGTCACTTTTTCACTAGACTTGATGCAGGACTGCACACCCAACCTGTGCACAGGCTGGAGATTAGGTCTACTGAAACCTTCTTGAAAGGACGATGCCCTGGTTTTGCTGGGATTGAATCAGAAGCCAGCCATGGTACACAAGCTGCTAGCAGTTCAAAGTCAGCCAGGAGGGCTCAAGTAAGCTAGGAAGGGCAAGAGCCAGGGCAGCTGGCTCACAGGTGTATCCCATACCATAAATGTCACACTGGTTATCAAGGGGAGAGTTTACTGAGGGTGAAGCATCCTTTTTGGGCTGCTGCTACAGGGGCTTCTTTTACTGTTTATGGAAGCTGACAACTATTCACTGGGCAGAGTATAACTTTGTATCTTTTATATTTGTGTTAATGTTAATTTTGATGTTTCATTAAATACGTTCTTACTTCAACCTGTGGGTGTTCTCTTCTCAGCCAGGGAAGGGCCATCAGGGGATAGAGCAACCATTATAATTGAGCCCCAGGTGCAGGCTAAACATGGATGCCTTTGAATTAACATGCTAAGCACCAGTTTTATTGGAGAGGTACACTGTGCTGAAATGCCAGTGCATTGCATTTAACAGGTATATTGGTGAAGTTTCAAGCTCTCTGGCCAACTCAAATGTTTTATGACAACTGGCTTCAAGCATGTCCTTCTTCAGAGGCTATTCTTTGCAGTAGAGGAATCTAAAAATTAGTATTTTCCCAAAAGGCTACCTCCTTTCCTAGTAAAAGGAACATGGGTCTAGAAAACTGACTGGAATGTGGTATTATTTTAGGTGGTGTAATTTCTCTTTCAAATCAGCTTTCTAATGTCTTAAGACAGTTTGCTCTGCTTGCACCTCTGTTGGATTTGACATTTTGTCACCTGAAGTTAGTTACGTGGACTTGCTGCTACAAGTTGTTCTTTGTTCTGAGTCTAAATATGCTCAACAGTAGTGAGAGAGAATATCAAAACAATCATTGTGTGCACTGATTATAAAACAATTGATCTACTAAGGTAATGGGGCAGGCAGAGGGTTATCAAGCAATGACAGCTGTATCTTTTAGCACCCAATTTGTCATGCAGGTGTCACTTGCGTCTAAGCCTTCACTGTGTGTATGCTGGTGGGTAGGACTGTATTCTTGTTCATGCCCCGTTACACTGATGCTGTCAAAATATGCTTTCAAAAATGTGATTCATTAGTGCCACATTTTCTTCAAAAATTCTCAGAATGGAGAGTATCTCTTGTGAGTAGTATTTCAGGGAGCAAACACAAAACTTGGTGGCAGAATCCTAGTCCAACTGTAGACTACAACAAATACAAATGGTTTGGGGTGTCATAACATTCTGGGACCTTCACAAAAGACATCTAGGTATCTGACTTTTATTTGCAACTATTAGTATTTATTTTTTCCTACAAATGTCATCACTAGAAAGAAACTAGGAAAGCCAACTTCTTCTTCGTATAGGCACTTGAGCAATGAAGTCAGTACAAGCTTGAAGCAACAAAAACTTCATTGAGTCCATCTTCTCCATTCTTCTGTAATATGTAGCCTTACACACAAAAACTACATTAATAGAACCTTGCTGTGGTTGCAAACTCAAGTACACAAAGATAGGAAATAACAACTAAATTCTCATGAAAACAGAATTTAATACTTTTTTTTTCCCCCCAGATTATGTGGCAATTCCTAATAATTTGATCACAGAGTGATTTATACCAGACCCTGACTTTATCTGGTGTGCAAAAAGTCAGTGCAGACTTCACGGCACTCTTTATTATGCCCGTCTGTCTTAGCAACGTCTGATTTCTTCATCCAGACAATCTTGGTTTGCATCTTGTGTTCCAACCCCCCATCCAATCTCTTTTATTCTCTTTCAGTCTCCTGTGAAAGAAATAAACTCACCATTGTTAATTCCAGGTACTGGAATTCCCTGTGTGGGCTGTAGTAGAGAGGGGCAACCAGTTTAGAAAAATTCAGTTTTGCTCTTGCAGTGGTGGACAGAAAGAAAGAAGAAAACTTTTTTTTAAAAAAATAATTTGCCGTAAGGGATCAGCATATGCAAAGGCTGGAGATGCTTCAAAAGAGAGTGAGATTTCTTAGCTGCTGTGTCAGAATAGCCAAGGAAAATGAAAATGTCTGAGCTCACTTTATGGGTATACATTCTTTAAGGATGCAGCTCTTCCCTTTTATCAACTCTCTACCAAGCACATATGGATTTTTAAAGGCTTACATAAGTAAAATCCATTTCTTTATGCTCACACAGTTTTCTGTGGGAAAATTCTGAGATGATTTTTTAATCCACCCCTATTTTTGAGGCTCCAGTTGCTGACTACCTGGTAATATGCGGCCCACCACCTCTCAAACTTCTCACAAACTATCCTGCAGAAAGAGGACTGGCAACTAGCCCTTCCTTTCAATGAACTAATTAATACAAGCAGGGTGTAAGACTCTGATGTTACAGCCTAGCAACTGCCATAGCCAAGCTACTGCTGTATTTGGCATAAAGCTCATCCTCAAGGCATGTTTTTTTCACCTGATCTGTGAGAAGCTAAGGACATAAGTACCTCCTGTTGACTTGTTTCAGCTGTATCTATTTTATGTTTGGTTATGTTGAGTGAAAGAAGGTGGGCAAAAGTTTCAAAAAGCCATTAGCATCAAGTCTGGCATCCGGTACTGAAACATCTCTCAAGTTATTCCCTCTCATTGGAACTGCTGTGATAACAAGCTGGCACAGAAGCAATAAGGAAGCACATTTGGAAATATTGTCAACATAGGCGAAGGGCACCACGCCAGTATAATTTCCAATCCCAGCACTGAGATCTTGTGTGTTGGTTGGAGATGCGATGTTTAAAAGGATTTTTCCTCTCTGTGGACGAAATTCTTTTAACTGATTTAAACACATGCTGATTTCTTTGGAAACTATGCTGGTCATTTCTTTTAGGTGCAGCAGGAACGGTGAATTCTGATGCCAACCATGGTAGTAACAGCGTATTCCTTCCCAGTACACAATCTGACACAGACTGCAATTTCAGAGTAAGTAGCAACACCAGCAATGCCAACCCGTGTAGCTGCCAAGCTCAGAAATACAAGTACATACACAGTGTAAAATATCTGTTGAATTTGTTGGGCTTTTTGGTATCTGTTGCTGGATTTCTCCAATGTCACCTTCAGACTTTGAACGACTGTCCTTTTTCTGGCTCTGGCCTTGTGTGCTTGGCCTCTAGTATGTCTGACAGCTTTAGTTTCACCTAAGAATCAATGGAAGAAAAACCTACGGTGTTGAGATGCAGTCTAAATCACACAATATTGAAGTGTTAAAGTAGTTCTCTGAAAAAGAGGTGTTTAATGTTGACAGGTTCATTGGCACTAGTATTGGTCTCGCCCTGTTGCTCGATCTTAGCATCAACTTCCCTGTAACTGATGTTGAGACTGAGGAGGATTATCCTTTTATTACTGACAGTTTCACTGCTGTGAGATGGGTTGACCTTCCCTGTTCCCTTGCCAACGTAGCAAGTCCAGATGATAGCTCACAACTTCTTAAGTGCCAGCAAGAACAGAGAAACTTCGCTCTAGCGCTGACAGTCTTGGCCAAGGAGCTGGATGCAGCTCACGCAAAGGAACGTTTTAGTTTATTCACAGTACAGAGACACACAGTCGCTTGTGGCCCATAAATGAGTTCATGTTTGTGTGCTGTTAGGACTATGCTCCCTGCTTATACTTGCAAGCATGTACATATATTTCCATTGTGCTTTTGCCTGAGAAGGACACGGAAGTGGACCTTTTCTTTCTGTTTTGTAACACTGCCAGAGAAGATCCATATTGGGCTGTTCTACTGTTGTGATGGCCAAAAAGCAAGTAAGCCTGAGTCATTAAAAAGGATGTGGTTTTTATTTTACCCTTTCTTCATTGGACAGTAGTGGCTATAATGCATTTCTATTTTCTAGAGAAATCCTCTAGAAAATATTTAAAAGAATAACCCTCACTGGGAAAAAATATGCACATTCTAGGATATGACTAATAATTATGGTCATTTATTTTTGGTCAAAAATATTCCTATTTGACTCATTAAGTAGTGATACTTATAAGTAAGTTTGGGGTAATTTCCTTCCCCACAGTCCCTATTTTTAATTCATGTATTTTTTTATGTCAATTCTAAAGGCCTGACTACTGATAAAAAAATTAAAATTATTTTAACACATCTTGATATCATGCATTAACTTATAATAGGATCCATGTTTTTATCATTCATCTGTTTTAATTTTGCTTGCATTTTATATTAACACTTCCTTGCTTGATGATCTTAGAGTTCTTTTCCAACTCAATTGATTCTACTTTTTATTTTTTTTGGACAGACTTAGTTTAATATAAAATCAGCATAAATGTGACAAAGGCCAGACGTGTTACTACTGATATTGCTTTCTTGGCTGCCCACGAAAGCAATCCAAGCATTCATATGGCACCCTCCAAACGTGCTTAACTCACAGAGCTAGGGAAAATGGAGCTGGCATATAATGCTGGCAATAAAGGACATTGCTTGGACTGCATGGGACTTGATGGACATCTTAACATTGTTTACTTAATCATTATTAGGCTTACTGCTGTTGGTTGTCTAAAGGGGCTATCTGACTGTGGGAATAACTCATTTGTCACAGGTATTCTCTGAGTTCAAACAACTGGCAGCTATTCCCATTTTCTGGCAGAAACATTCTGTCAACGATTGAATGAGCTTTCCTGCTCTCTTGAAGACGACACAACCTTCAACTACTGTACAGCCAGTTTTCCTTCTAATTAGCATCCTGGCTCTGGGGAGGCCTGTATTGGTGACACTTTCAAAAGCTAATGAAGCTATTCTGAAAACAGTTAAACCTTCCATGTATAAGATGGGTGCTTCTAATGGAAATAAAAGGTCGAGTATCCTCTTTTTCACCAGAATAGTGAAAGATGTCCTTAGATGAATTAAAATACAAATGTGCAAGTCTAAGATCCTGTGCTTTAATACATCTAGAAAGGATAGCAGATATTAATTATACAGGTCCACAATTCATTTAAGCCTTTTCATACTCTTATTTAGCATTCATACTGCAGGCAATAAATGAAGAAGTTTAACAAAAGAAACAGTAATGAGAAAGACACTACATCTACTCTTTGCTTAGGAGTGAGGTGAAGCAGTCAAACAGAAATAGCAACTAAAAAAGAACTCAATAAGAGCATGTGTGTATGTATATATGTGTATATATATTTTCCCAGGACACAGACTAGGACATAAAGGAAAGTTTAAACCAAATGCCACTAAATCAGTGCAGTTGCTCCACTGACTTCAACATACCTACATTTAAGCTTAAGAATACCTTGGCCAGTTTCACATTCATAGACAGTGGAGTTTAAAATTATTTTAAAGTTTGTCCAGTGATGCTTTTCCTTCCCAAAAGATTCTGTAAAGGGAATGATACATGTTAATGCAGAATAGTTATGCTACTGTACATCATCCAGAATTTCACTCCAAATAGCATAGGTACGAAGATTTCCTTGTTTAGAATGAAAAAAACCAAACCAAACCAAACCAAACAAAAACACCAAAAACTTTAAATGGAATGGGGACAGAACACCTTCCTGGCTTTCAGGAATGCTTTAGCTTCTGGACATGAGGAATGAGAGTAGTGAGACCCTGGAATGAGTTGCCCAGGGAGGTGGTTGAGGCCCCATCCCTGGGGGTCTTTAAGGCCAGGCTGGATGAGGCTCTGGGCAGCCTGATCTAGGGGGAAATGCCCCTGCTCATGGCAGAGGGGTTGGAACTGGGTGATCCTTGTGGTCTCTTCCAACCCTGACAGATTCTGATCTGTTTTAGCAGAGGACGTAGTAGTGTTGGCTTAATGGTTGGACTCAATGATTTTCAAGGTCTCTTCCAACCTAAAGTATTCTATAATTCTATTGCAGCTGGCACATAATGTACTATTAGGGTAGTAAAGCACTGTTGAGTCTTGTCCTGAACAAAACACTGTCTTTTCTCCTCAAAAGACCTCATGGTGGTTGAATTCATCTAGAACAAGGAAGCAACTGTAAGAATATAAAAAGGTCTTCACTGGTGTCAAATGGAAGATGAACTTCACACACTTCTTTATGTTTGAATAGTTGTGGGCCTTACACGTCCCTTTCATGTAAAATGGTTACACTGGAAATAACTTTGCACTTTTCATCAAAACTGAGATAATGTTTCAGTGCTTGGGGTCTTATGAGCAGAATTAATCCTATTTTACTTATTGATGTCCTGGTGTAGTGAAAGTATCATAATCTGTTTAAAGTTGTGCACTGTTACACCTTTATCTCTTGTTCCAATAAGGAAAAAATGAGACCAAACACTTGTGTGATAATTTTACATCAGTTTAACTCGATAATGTAACACTATCACAAAACTGACTTGTTCTTATTAAAAACAGAATTTTTGGTCTATTTTACATAATTTTTAATGGGACTCTTAAAGCTTTGAGATTTTCACCCTTAATTGTCAGTTCTTCTAAAACTATATGCTTGACATTACTATAGGTTTTGCCTTTCTTTTTTTTTTTTAAAAATGTAAACAGACACCTCGCTCCAGAACCTGTGTAGCTTCTGCGGAAAGCTTCCTTCTGTCTGAGTGAAATCTAAAGTGCAAATATTTGCATCTAATTTCTACTACCTCTCCTTGGCATAAGGATCCTTTTGCATTGCTTGTTTACTCTATGTCCAAAGCAATTGCCACTTCAGGACTTTCAAGGACGAAGACTGAGGGAGTGATTTTATGATGAATATGAAAAGATTACTCACTTATAAACACAATTTCTGAACAACTCTATCTTCACAGGTATTCACATCTCCTGTCCCCATTAGTTTTTGTAACCTAGTGGTAATCATTCTCAGTTAGAGCCTCTGACAAACGTTGCTCTGGCTTTGGACAATTTGCCCAATTTGTCAGTAGGTCACCAACCTGACTGATGCAGAGTGATTTTAAGTGAGATCTTTTGTTTCACTATGAGGCTTCATCATTTGTCATGTATGGTGGTACATTAGGTAATCATAATAATCTATGTTGCTCTTAAAACCTAAGAATTTGTGTGGGTGCTGAGAGTTCCCTGCTCTCATAGCAGATAAGAACACTAAGAAACTGCAGAAATTGTTCAATATTTTGCAGGATTGGACTTTGACAATTAACTAGTTTTTAAGACATAGCATGAGACTAATAAAAGTGAAACTGCTGAGAATTCCAGTAACAGGCAGAAGACAATCTGTTTTTATTAATAATGAA
Organism: Merops nubicus; assembly: GCF_000691845.1. Lineage (NCBI taxonomy): Eukaryota > Metazoa > Chordata > Aves > Coraciiformes > Meropidae > Merops > Merops nubicus. Next base: position 1,247 of record NW_008623600.1, on the reverse strand, counting down.
TCCACATACACAGTCCTCTTCACTCCTCCTCCATACATCCCCAAGCAATTTGTTCATTGTAACTGTGACCGAAGCAGCTACAATCCCTCAGCACTGCAAGAAACCATTATTACATGAAGGCTGATCCTTCATCTTCACATCTTGGACAGAATAAGTCACTTCAGTATAGCTCATTTCTGACTTAGATTTGCACAGGAAAATAACTAGCACAAGAGGCCCATCTGTATGTTAGCATAGCTTCTCCAAAAAATCATTCATATCAAAAATAAATTCTTTTTACAAATATGCAGAGGTGTGTGTGGTGTTTTTTTGTTTTGTTTTGTTTTGTTTGTGTGTTTGTTTGTTTGTTTTGTTTTTATTTTTTCCCCAAATGTTCTCCTAGTTATCATAATACATCAAAACTTGCAGTTAGTAACACAGGGTATCAGTGACATGTTCAACTTCATGATTTACTTTAGTTCACCCGATACCACTCTTAACCAAAGGATCAAGAAGTGGGCACTGCTGGCAACAGAATAGTAACCTTGATGGAGCAATGCCTTAAGTCTGGCAAATACTATCTTGCCATGAATAAACTGTTCCAGAGTTCAAAATATTTTGGTACAGCATACTGCAGAACATTTCTGCCCACAAGAAAGCAACTTCTGAATAAGTTATAGTATTTAAGCAGTTGATATAACAAGAGAAATTAGTATCCGTGGTATCTTTTGTAGAACATTTTTTTTTTTTTTCTGTTGAACCAATCCCTTCAGGAAGAGAAGAGCAATAAGTACTTAATAGTATCCCTATTATTTCTACTTCTAATTCTTTACATTGTTACTCAAAGCACGTGTATACTTCCCTTCCTCTTCCTTTCTAAGAAGGGATCAACGTCGTTTCAAAATGGAATTGTACACACATTTGCTCCTCTCCCTTAATTACTCTTCTCCTCGCACTCCTCTCAAAATTTCATGTACCCTCTCCACACATACACACAGTTTATCGTACATAGGGTCTTCTCGGTATGCTCATGTATTGCAACAAGCTACTTTACACCGCGAATGAACTGAAAGAAAGATAACTAAAAATAACATCAACAACAAAAAGCGTTGTTCTATGCCAACGGCAGGGGAAAAAAAAAAACAAACAAAAACAAAAGGTGCGTTTATCACTTCACTCGCAGGGAAATGACCGAGGGACGCGCTCCGCCGCCTTTAAGCGCAAAGATGCGGAATTCATCGCCGAGGCGCTAACGGCGGTAGAGGGTC
>NW_008623599.1:38190-39654 GCF_000691845.1 Merops nubicus | reverse complement strand
AGGTTGAGACAATATTGCTCTTCTGACCGACTCTTACAATCAGTTACTTAGTAAATTATTAGTGTCAGGTATTTGAAGACAACTAGCTGTGGAATCAACTGCTTGACTTCAGTTACATACAAAATACCTGCTCAAGCCAGTGTGGGCAGAAAAAAAAAAAAAAAGCTTGAGTGAGCAATCACAGTCTTGGATAAGCTTGTCAATGTCTCTCCCCCAGAAGGAAATGGGTATTAGAAGTCCTCTTCTTACTACCTCAGCGTATACCAGGCTGTACCTGAAGACCTCAATTCAGTTCAACCCCTGTGGTGCCAGAAGGGATTTTTTGTCCTCATTAAGTAAAAACACATCCTTCGATATGTTTTGCAGAGTATCAAGAGACTCAGTGCAAAGTCCTTAAACTGGAAACAGCATCTCATTGACTAAAATATGCACTTCAGGCATCTTCCCCTTTCTGTGCCATAGATATTACCAGAAACAGTCCAGATTGTCCAGTTTTAGCTCCGACTCAACACATGGCACACTTCCTAGCCAGGACAGTGGTGACCTTTAATAATACCACAGAGCAGTGTGTTTTTAATCAGCCTTCTTGTTCCTTAGAAAAGTTACAGGTGTGAACATACGCAGGCAGGAAAATAACTCGAAAGGCTGAAGGAATGGAAATAACTTGGGATTTCAGGAACATAAATTACAAGATTCTAAGCTTCAGCAAGACTGACAGGGACAGCTCCAAACTGCTAATGCTTCAACTTACGATGAGGCCTCCTTGTGCCATGCGTTGCTCTGGGGCACAGCACCTGCAACCACTACTACAGATTCCTGGAACCAACCCTAAGATGACCATTGCAAGAAGTCCAGCTCCATTTTCCTCCACCTGCCCATATAAATTGCTCTCTACATTGGTCCATGCAGAGACGAAATAGTGAAGGAGGGAGATGAAAAAAAATCCAGCATCCAGCAGAACACATGTGCAGACAGAAGTAGAAGGGATAGTAGGTAAAGAGTAAGATGTAGAGCTAGCTTATCTCAACTCTGAAAAAAATCTAGTTCATTAAAGGATAGAATGATCAACCATAAGAAACTTCTCTACCAGACAACTTGTTCGACATACCTTTAAAAATCCCCACAATCTTTGTGATGGACCTTGAGAAAAAACTTTAGGGTAGAAACACACCAGTGTTCCCTCTTAAAACTTCCTTTCTCTCCTATCTGTATTCAGTGTCCCATTCTAACTGGCTGTACAAATGCTAAAATAGTAACAAAACAGCAGCTGAAGTAGCAAGAGAAGCCAGAAAGTCCAACTTGCAGTCCTCAATTTATTACTAGACAGGCCTCCTTAGTCAAATAAACCATGTAAATGAATATGTTCCCTTCACCATTTCTTTGTTCATTATATGTAAGCAAGAGTATGCCTAATCACTACTGTCAGCAACTACTTGTGGCTGATCAAGTTCAATAATGAACCAC
>NW_008623599.1:10337-38159 GCF_000691845.1 Merops nubicus | reverse complement strand
GAAAATAAAATTCCCTGGAGAGCAAGAACTCTTGATTTTGTGTTATTAAACTTATTGGTAAAAATCAGTTCTCAGATTTCTACTCAAAGCAAGGATGGAATAAGCAACTGATAATTGAATACTTGAATTTGATAACTATATAAGGCTTGCTTCTACTATACTAGCATCACAATAACAACATTATTAACACAACAAAATTAGTTATTCAAGCTCAAGGTTGTATTTGGAGAATCTCAGGATTGAACACAAAAAGCTTAACTCATAGGTAAACATTCTTCTGCCAGATCCCTCGCTCCTCATTCCCTACCACCACTAGGAAAGGGTAAAAGACAGAGTTAATTTTTTTAATTAAACACAATATTTAGTCACAGTCAGTTTCTTCTGGCACTGATACCTTGTGGGTACTATACTATATCAAGCCATGAAAAATAAATAAAAAGGAACTGAACATTTCAAACACTGTCAGTGAACTTCTTTCCAGTTCAGTGCAGTTAATAGGCCTCTAAATTTATAAATTCTTAAGAACAGGATTATATTTGGTTAATATGTTCTTTATATACTCATTGAAGTCTTACTACTAGAAACAGAAATCAGTTCCTCACAACAGAATTAGTCAAGATTAGCTGTCATTAACAGAAAAGTCACATGCAAATAGACTTCAGACAGTAACAGCTAATTATAGCAAGGAGAACATAGAAGCAAGAAAGCTGTGAGCTTGCAAACCCTTGGACAACTGATTTGACTCCAGCACATCATTTGGTCCAGAGAGTCTGTTCAAGTAAGCTCAAAACACGCACAAGTAATTAACACGGCTGGGGCAAATCAATCATTTACTTCTGTGATCAATCTAAATAAATTTGAGATCCTTGACAAATTTTTTTTATCACAGAAAAGATGGACCCATGACATGTTACTCTTAATTGTCTACATCAAATCCTCAGATCCAAACAATATTGAATTACAAGGTTCAATGTTATTTTTATTCCACATTTAGTATGCTTTGTAAGAAATTTAACGCAGTGGATTTGTGCATCAACTGAGATCAGGAAAACAATTGAGGAGTTCACAAAAGAATGTTTGCCTTTTGTCCTTTTTTTTTTTTTTAAGGGTGGCAAACAATGTACAGTGCCTTATTAAAATATCAAGGCAGTAAACAATGGAAAACTAAAAAGAAGTAGGAAGTTTTCTATCAAATTTTCTTCTTGCAACACAAACCCATAGGAAAAATTTAACCTGCTAAACATTTCAATTATTTCTTCACACTGGGAAGCTTTACTCAGTGCAGCAATTTCTCTTTTGCACACCTGTCTGTAAAGAAAATGTTTTATTAAAAGAACCTTCAAAGTCACAGTGTCAGCATGCACAGCTTCCATTCCTTTCATATGCTTTTCTAAATGTCAAACCAAAACACGGGAATACAATTAAACACACTGGTAACTATAGTTTTATTATAACTGCCTTATAAATCACATTATAGTTAATTAATTTAATTAACAGTCCTATGTCCCAGATACATTACAGGAAAAGGCCAAATCAATCCAGCCTTGAAGAAACCACTAATATGTCTCAGACACCAGTCTTGGATTTGTTGCATGGTCATTGAACATTGACCTGCTGTGAAAATATTACTATACCTGCTGCTTTTATGGGACTGGATTTTGCTTGCCTTTGTATTCCTAAAATATTTTTTACAGGGGAAAAACGTTAACGCTATAAACTAAAGACACTTGGCTAGTGGCTTAGCATTTCAAAGATCAGTAATGAAGCTGAACCTCCTATAATTTAAGATTCCTAGGTTGAAAGTGTAGTGTTTTTCCTGATATGTACCTTTTTCATCTGTCCAAATTAAAGCACTGATACACACATAAGTCCCTTGAAATCTGGGCTGAAAACTTTCACATTTTCAGAAGGTAAATAAAGAGCACGTTGAAGCAGAGCAGAGTTTCTAATGAGTTAATGTAAAAAAACCTCATGCAAAAGCAATCTGCATCAAAGCTAGCAGGCAATACCCTGACAGTCATCCATCAAACCAAAAGTCCCCTTAATAAATGCCAATTATAGGGCAAATATGCACAAACGCGGATAGCATAAGCCATGGGATCATTTCCTTCCAAGAAAATTAGTGACCAACGAAACACCCATGCAGTGTAAACTATCAGCCTGCCCTACAGCAACAGCCACTCCTGACGGGAATACTAACTACTATTATTTCTCTCCTCTCTATTTTATTTTGTACTTTTGCAAGAGTTTAGAGCCACACAAAATTTTGTTTGGGGTTATACAAATTCTTTCACAATTTGTATAGAAGTCTAACATAACTTTTTTAAAGCCATGACATGCCTATAATATATACAGAGTCTCTGACTTCCGCCGTAAGCCAGCCTTTTTCCTAACTTAATCATACTCAAATTTCACCCCTTTTAAAGATCCTGATTCAAAAATGTTCACTCATTCTCCACAGTCCACAAATTTATACCATCTCTTCCTGTGGTATTATATGTGCATAAATTAAAAAAGAATGGTTTTGTATACGGACTGAAAACAGAACATTCCAAGTCCCCACCCCCTAAATCTAACTTCAATTTATCAAGAGAAATGTTTCAGAGAAAATACATATTCTTATAAAATTATAATTTTGTGTATAGATAGGTTGCTTTGAATTTGAGCAGAGTTGTTTCCCAAACCTAAAAACAAAGGGTAGCACACCATGTTAAATGAACAATACTGAAAGCTTCTCCATCGTTACATTTGCCATGCCTCCATTTCAGCCTCTTTGCTAACACCTTCTGCATATCACACCTGACTACCTTTTTTGTTCTCCCTAGAGCAGTTGGTTGTTTTTTTTTTTTTTAGATTTATTGTATCTGATATACAGTATACTGGAAAGTAGCACATTTTGTCATATGGAGTGTCAGAGGTCTGTACCTTGAGGTAATAGTTGAAGGTCTAATCTAAAAACATGCTAAGACAAAGCAGAAATACTTAATCTTAGTATCAGGACACAGTGAATTAATTTCTTAGATGAAAACCCCCACATTTGCTGTATTTATAAATATAGATTAGGAAATGCTACATTAATCCTAAATTTGATGTCTTATCTGATTGACCTCTAAAGCGACATCTTCCATCGCACAGGCTGGCCCATGCTATATTAATTTATTTCCATCTTACCTAAAATTATGATGAATAGTCTGAGCTCCATTCAATTATTGAAAATGTGCAAAGAAACAGAAACAATGAAACTGGTGAAGTGCTCTGCATTCTTAGGAACAATTTAGGCTAATTAGCATCAACTTCTCCCCCATTCATCATACCCCTTTAGAAATATAAACAAACTGTCAGCTCTAACCTAACAAACAGATCACTGAGCTACTTAACACAAATTATTCTTACATGAAAAGCTCCTTCTCAGGCAATATTCTCCTCTAGGGCATCTGGGAAGCTGAGCTATTAAAATTGAAGACATATGTTTCAGTCAAACTTAACTCCCAGATTGTGGTGATTGCTGTTGTGACAGTTTTCCGTCAGCACGCTGCTGCTGGCAACGTCCTACGTATTTAAACAAAGCAACACAACAGACTTCAACGATGCATGTTCACGTCCTACAATATCAGTACCACCCAATTAGCATCCTACACCTAAAAGGGGAGCTATTAAAATCATTGCGTAGGTACAACTCGAATCTCAGGTTTCAGTTGGGGGTTTCTTTTGGAATTACAAGTTCTGTACGTTCCTGTGAGCAGGCCGAAGGCAGCAGCTCTGCCAGTGTGGGCTCTAACACAGCCCCGCCGGCCAGGCCGCAGCGGCAATGCTCCGGAGAGACCATGGAGGGGAGCGCTGCTGCCGCTCCTGGGCTCCAGCTCAAACTTCACAGGGGCCACAAACAGCGACAGCTCTAAGCTGAAGGGAAACGGCGAGCTCTGCAGAGCTCAATTCTTCTTAACACTGCAGTCCCTCTGCTACTTCGCAAGCCAAAACGATAATGAAATTCTTTCCCTTCCCCAAAATGCAGAAGGGACTAGATGTTCCTCACTCCATACCTAAGATTTTTGTGCTATAGCTGAAACTTTTTCATCACTTCAGTAAAATAGTTCACTAGCTGATGAGAGGAAGGAAGAAATAAATACTGGTCTGGATCTTTCTGTCCCACAGGTATTTTAGATTTTGTGCTACATGAGAATGAGCCTTTTCCAAAAGAAAATTGAGGAATATCCTGCACTGTTTTTTAGAAGCATGCACGCTGACAAACGTAAACTCCAGAGATACAAGAAACAGTCAGTGTGAGGAGCCCTTTCCCAAGCTGGGTTTTTCCTTTCTAATCTTGGAAGAAAATTCCTACTTATCACCTTGGTTCTCTTTAAAAAGGAAAACATGTAACTGGAACTTCATAAATTAAGAGAAGAGGTTCTCATTCTCCTTTGATTTTCTTTCACTTCTGACAGGCTATTTCTTCCTAATTTTGTCTTGCCAGAATCACTTGTAGTACCTGCCATAGCTTGCTTGGTAGTTTTTAATTTCTTTTGAGAAAGGTAGTGAAGCCAAGCAGTAGCAGCACTGTAGCCTGTTAGTATAAAAAGGTGCAGTCTGAATTGAATTTTGTTTGTTCTTCAGGTGAGAGGAGGAAAGAGGATATTCCTTGAAGGCCTGACTCGGCCCTCACTCCTAGCTGTACACACAATTGCTTTTTCCCATGGATACAGAAACTTCCAACACCTGGAAGCATATAGTACGGATGGAAATCAGAACAATTAGATATGAGGTGATTAGACACCTCCATGGTGATACACTTCCTATCAGGAACAGAGACTCCTTCAGTGAACACAGAGCATGACTATTTCTTGCTTCCAAAGTAAAGGGTCTCACGCTAAGACATGACAGCCACCTTGAAAGGTGTTTTACACAGTATTGTTGATCAGAAAGCCTGATTCTAGAAGAGTTATGCAAACGTATTGGCAAGATTTGAAAGCAAGTACCTAGGCAAAGGCTCTTGCCTATCATGTCTGAAAGTATCTCACAGCTATGGGCTTGATTGACCCAGAGAACTGTTGATATAATTCATGTTTACCAAGAGAGAATGAAGAGAGGTCTTAGAGTGATAGGACTAAAAAAAACCTGTTTCAGACGACATGAACATAAATGGATACTTCACAGTAACAAGATTGAGATAGACAAACACTTGAGGCCTGAAGAGATACAAGTCACAGTGGGTAAGACTATTCAAAACCTAGATGCAGATGTAAGAAACAGGATAAGAGATGTCACATGAGAATCTCAGAGGGCTGAAGTGAAAAGTTAAAAACACCTGCCTTTGTTCACACTAGAAGACAAAATATACCAGAGAAAGATCTGAAGGGTGACTGCACAGAAACCATGGGGAAATAAGCATTCAAGACAAGGGTAAGTTCTGACAAGTCAAGAAGGATGGAGTATTGCTTCAGCAATATCACTGGGAACAGGATATTCAAAACTTCTGGGCGAGAGAAGCAAGAAGTGTTTTAACAAGACAGAGGATGACTCAAGGTCAATCATTCTAAACTTTTCATCAGCTTCCAAACAATGGAATTACCTAAATCTTATCAAATATACTGACCCAAGAGTATAGTTATGAAAACTGACCTCTAACTTAAAACACTAAATACAGTGTAAAATGGAAATCTTCAGATTGTATCTTGCTCCTATATGTGATTGTTTCCAATGTCCATTTAGACAAAATATTAATAACTGCTCAAGAAAAAGGGTAATAAAATTAGATACAAAGGAGCAGAGCAGCAATGAACACTTCCTGGAGCAGAAACTGGATGTACACCACAGACAGGGCAAGAAGAATGTCACTTAAAGAGCCAGTAGTTCTCCCTGTACATGTAAAAGCATTTTCTTAGGTAGGTTGTTTGGTACAGGAGCCCCCTGAAAAGGGGTCACAATCAGGACTTTCTGCTACATTACTGAAAAGCACACACAGGATATGGGTATGCTACCTAAATACCAAATTGCATGTTCCAGTTCACTTTTTTCTTTGTTCAGCCTTTAAAGAGATACTTTCCATATTTGCATCTAATATACATGAATACACAAGATTTCATCTTCAGTTTCAATTGCTGTCTCAACAGCTACAACTGCCCTTATTTTTAAGCAGATATATGCATATGAACATGACTGCCTTAGAGGCAAATGAAGTAAATATTATATCACATCTCTGGAAATTACTTCCGAACTGGCATCAGACTTCCACTGAGCTATGCTGAAGCTCACAGAAGTTTGCACACTATATTTTTACCATTATGTTACACAGATCAAGCATACAACACTTCATACAATTCATTTATTATTTACTCTAAGTTGTTCTCACATGGCTGTTATTTTATTATTTTATTTTCAAGTGTTTTGTGTTGGGTTAGAGATGTTATCTTCCTGATTGCAGTGCCTTTTTAAGGCAGAGCATCAAGTAATGGAAACAGACAGGAAGCAAGTGGTGTTGCTCTCCAGAGGATGATTAAGCAAGTCTGCACAAGTTCCCCAAAGTTCCCACAAACAGGCTCTTATGTAAGAACATATGTTTTCAAAGATATTTTCTCCAAGCGGCAAAGAATCTTCATGGGAAAAACAAATTAGTTTTAGTTATTTCATGTTCTACAGTGTTTATCATAAAAAGCATGATAAAATGGAGTAACTTAGATACTTACAATACTACAGCAACTGATTCTTACTTACGTTCCCCAAAATTGATCTTAGTCAATAAAGTAACCAGGTCCTGCAGTCTCTTGCTTATGCAAACAAAACACATGCCATGTTCCTTAAAACATCATCTGTAATGTATGAGTCCAGATGATGGTTTCAATACAAGCAATCCAGGTGACTTCAGTACACTGCTTCTATGAAGGAGGAACCATCCTTTTCCTTTCACTTAAGTCCAGAGCAAACCTTCTTTAAACTTGAGAAATTTATAGAAGTCTCCTAATATTTCCCTTCCTGTAGGCCTTCCCAGATTAGATTATTCAATACAGCTATGAATAGGTTGAAGCCATTCAGTATTGCAGTTTTTATTCTTTGAAAACTACACACACATGGTAAAACACTAAGATTTTCTGTCTCTTTAAAGAATTCTGAATCCTTTTATTACAAGAATTTTAAGCCTATAGAAGTGATTTAGATTCACATGAGGAAAACTTGACTAGTAGCATTAGATGTGAGAATAGACTACCATATACTTTGATTTTTCTATCAATAATTTTCTATCAATATTTCTATCAATGTTGGAACCTGAACAATGAAAAAGTTAAACCACACCATGTAATATATTAAGTTTAACTTGCTTTCTTGCTTTCATTTCACTTAAGATTTCACTGCCCATTTACTTGCCCATTGCAAGATTTGATATTGCAAAAGTAGAGAACTCAGGTAAACCAAAAACTCCAAAGTCAACTATACTCTCACAAAACAGAACCCCACACTGTGTTCCAGCAGGACATCTTGTACACTCCGAAAGTTTGCTATCAGCAAGTCTGATTTCTATGAACCATACTATGCATTTTATTTTCATGTTACAGAGAAAAAACTTAGCATTTTGTGTATTAAAAACATTGCTCAGACATACAAAATCACACAGCTTATCTTGTTAGTCTTAAAATCGACAAACTTGGTATTTCACATGAAAAGAAAAAGATACAGAAGGACTGGATGCCCTTAATTTCTTCAAGTACTCTGACACTACTGCCATATACTAATTTTTAAAGCTTTTTAAAATAAAGTGTTGTTCCCAGTACATGGAAGAGACATATCACACAGGGGTTCTCTCAGACAAAGCTGCTGGTTTTGGCCCTTGCAAAAAAGCTGTATGGCTCCCACTGAGAAGTTCGCTTTATCTCTTGTCTTTCTCACAACACACCAAATTCAGAAATCATACTACAACTAAAGGCTAGTGACAAGTTATCTTCTCATGTGCATATGCTATGTTTTTTCAATATTCAAATACCTTGCAAGAAATACTTTTAATGATTTACTACTATTTCTGCTCAGCTGGCATTCTGTTGTATTGGTGCAGGGACACTCCTGCATGGTTAAGAGTAGGAATTCACTTTGTGGAGTTGCTTAGCCATAGAAACTGAACTAGAAGTAAAATAACAGCCCGTTTCCCTAGTGAAGCTAGGTAATTCTTTCCAGTTTCTAATGAGCTGTTAAAGGACCCGGGTGATAAGACTTTCGCCACTTCCTTCTGTCACAGCTTGTAGATCTTACTGCTTGAAAGCAACACCAGTAGACCATTCTTTTGAGCACAGTGTTTCATTTTCAACTCTTCTTCCTACACCTAAGTGTTATTCTTACCCCGCAACCAATTACGATTCAGTACCAAACAATGGCCAAAACAGGCATGATAAGGACTATCACAGTAACAGATATTAAAAGGTATTATAATACCTTTTAATTTTTCACTCCATTTCACTCTAATGTAAAAATTTTGAATGAAATAAAGCAGTAAACCTTTCACTCACAAAGAGCAGGAGCTCAAGCCACCTATTGTTATACCATACAGTTTGGGGTATGATTTTGATCTCAGTTCTTACTCTTGGGCTCCAAGGAAGTTACACAGCAAAACACTTCAGTGAGAAATCGAGAAACCAAATTGCAGTTACATTGATCTGAGCTACTCTTTACCATAAGAAAAGTCCATACACACAAGAATTTCAGCTCCAAAACTTTTATAAAGAAACTAATTGCATTGTAACAGCTTTAAACAAATTAAAAAAGAAAAGCAGTCTTAGAACAGCTCTAGTAAAGAAAACTGAGAAGACAACTGCTACAGAGTTAAAAACAAAGCTTCGAAGATACATAAATGGTGGAAGGCAAACAAATGCCAACCTATGGGACTAGAAGTCTAAAAGTCTGGTAAAACACTGCTTGCTTCATTCAGTTATGCATATGCTAATTAATACACATCTTTCTCAAGTAAGGGATCACTAAATAGATAAAAGTTCTTTTCCCCATCATGTCTTAAGGACCAAGTACAACCCCTAATACACCATTCAGAGTAAAAACTAAGGAAGGAAAACCAATTTTTTTTCTGTCTCTCTTAAGCCTAATGAAGGGATCCAGAGCTGAAAATCTATGCCTTCCAGGTTGCATGGGCCTTGGAAGACAACAGATGGAAGCACTGTGGTTAACAGAAGCATCAGGAAAATCCAAAAAGCTGCCAAAGCATTTCTGCTTTTTGGTCAGGAACTGCAGAGCTGCCAAAAACAGGGGTCAGGAACAGAGAACTGACAACTTGTGGAAATGCTTTCCAAGCTATGAGACTCATGATTCTCACGGCAGTTGAGCTCCCTATTTGGGCCTACATAACTTTAAAAGCTTTTTTTTCTCTCTTTTTTTTTTTTTTTTTTTTTTCCTCTTTTTTTTAAGTCTGGGGAGAGGAGGCAGGCTTTAGGTCAGCTTCTGGACTACAAAAAAAAAAAATCATCACTTGTTTGCACTTTATAAAACCAGCCTGTTGCTCAATGGATGCAGGGAAGATGGGCTCAGACCAAAACCTGTTTACAATTCCACTCTAGCTGACAGATGTTCTTTGAGGGAAATTTGTGCTCATGCGTTAAAGGACTATCACAAACACGAAGGGAATGGGAGTCCTCCTATCAAGCTCTCTTAAGTGCTGCATCAAACCAAGCTGTCAGATGATTCAGTGACTGTTAGTCCTGAAGTTTCAGTTCCTATATTAGCACAGAGGGATTCCCCCAGCTTGGTGCATCCATAGGAAGAGTCAGATTCCAGGCCTCAGTAGACATACAGTGTTCGATTCTAAGCCTGTAAACTGGCTATTACCAGATCTTTGTATGCATATGGATGTTCATTTAAGGGGTAATTGAATTTTGCTTTTGGCACTAAGTATCCACCAAAGGAAAACACTGAAGTTTGTTTTCAGTTTAGCTTGACAGATTTATGAAGCAGTAGAGGCACTGTAGGCCCATGTTATCTTTCTTTTGCTTCAAGTATCTTTTTCTCATTTAAATCCTGCCATATAAGCAGAGGACTTAAGCTCTAAAACAAGACACTAAGCCAGTCATGTTATCCCTTATTTCCACACACTCAAATTAAGAAATTTGCTGGAATGCAAAATTACAGGCCACCAGCAGGGAAAAAAAGGTCTTGAAAGAAGACACAGGTGAAGCAGCTCTGGTAAGCCACATTCATTCCTTAAGGTTCACTATGAAGAACTGAAGCAGATTAAGCAGAGAACACTCTTGAAGCCTTAACTCTGAAATATAAGTAATCATCAGCCTGCAAAAGTATCCCACAAACACTCAAAGAAGTGTCCAAAAACAGTTGGGTCTGTTCCTGCATGGTGTGTACACCCCACCAGCCATTACTTCATATTTTTATCTAGAACTACCATTTCAGCTAGTTTAGAGGGCACAGATCCAATTCACAGTTCTCCTGGCTTATATTTTTGTCAAAATGTCATTTTGAAAATGCTTGTCAGAAGGAGAGATGCCATACAGCTTACCTTATGTTGCTTAACTGACTATTTTAGTGACTCTACAATAAGCAGTTTGTTTAGGACACGTGACTGAAGAACAGGAAATATCACAGAAACGGACGCTATACTTGACTCATTTTGAGGCAACTGTTTTGTTTTAAACTTCTCTATTATCAGAGGAATGGGCATTTATCCTGGTCTCAATATCCCCTCATCTGCCACACACCTGCAACATTTTCAAGGTCTTAAGTTGCTTCTTTCACACTAAACCCATACAGAACATGCTAAGAAATGCTGTATGTTATTGCATCTACATTAAATTCTCTGCCTCATTTGTATAACCCACAGCGGGTTAGGCAGGATTCCCAAATGCTTGACTCACACACAATATAATTACCATCAAGATTCCTCAAAATAGGCCAAAACTAGAGGATTCAACTGAAGAGAGGCAGTGAACCATATCAGGGAAAGGGAGAGACTCCACCTTCAGTATCAGGCACCTGAATTCTCAAAAGGTGTAAGGCATCCCTTTCTACCTGGTATTTTCAACCTGCAGCCTTATCCTGGAGTTAGATACATAAACATTTGTTCCTCTTTTGAAAGTGTAATGACAGTGATGGTACCACAAGCCAACAGATAAACAAGTCAACAGGTAACTGAACTATAACACCAAGGGAAGGGAAACTGATTCCTTGCCTTTTACCAAAAGTGATTGAAACCTGCCTTTATCATCTCCAAGAGACTGCCCTAAATGCTAAGCTACGATAGGACTGTCAGGGGCATATTTATTAATTCCCTTCCCTTCAAAACAGTCTACTTTGCATAAAGACCCACTTGATCAAAGGTTAGTAGTCTAGTAGAAGAGGCATTCATGGGGGACAGCAAGTCCAGATTAGAGTCTCAGCTCTGATGAAACATTTAACACTTAAATTGAAACTCTTTCCTTCTTCCATAGTCATGCTTAGTTTAACAAGCACACCATCTTTCTCAGCTCTTAAATATCTCATGCAAGGGTATTCAATACAGAAGTCCAAGAGCATGAACTGTTACCCACAAGTTAAAGTGGGCAGCACACTACCCCAGTGCAATGAATAATGCAGCTTCAGATTTCACAGGTAGGTGAGGAGCTAAACCCAAGTCCCTTGTATCACAGTCAAGTGATCTACTCTACACTGGAGAGCTAGGAAAAAGCAGATGCAGGACAAAACTGTGGGGAACTTTCTTCCCACAATGGTTTATACAAAGCCAAATCTTATGAAGCTGCTTTAAACAGCTGCTGAGTGGAGCCCTGCAGAGAAGCTGAAGGATGCCCATCTGCACTGCTAATCCTAATAGCACTTGGACACAAGTCTCCAAACTGAACATTGGTGCCTGGCAAATCCAGTTACTGACAACTGAGCTCTCACTCAAATGAAAACTCACAGAACTTTTCAGGATCCAAAGATCAGGCACCTAGTCTACAAAAACAACTTAAACGTAAATCCTAAAGGGCTCTAGTCTTTAGACTTGCTTTCAATAATGTTTACATCTAGTATTTCAGCCAAATATTTCTGGTTTTGTATGTATGTACATCTGTCATATCTGGGCAGGTAAGTGTTAAAAGCAAGGGGAAAACAATAGGAGGTTAAAGTATGCAATGCAATAAGAATGTTCAGCATGCCCTGACACTTCTGTTCCCCCCCTAAACCCCCTTCAGGCATCTAATTGTTTGCTTTTCCTCCTACATACAATAATGAAGTGAACTACAATCAAAGTGTGATGACAAATGGTCCCAGGGTTTGCATTCTTCAAAATATATTGGCATTTATAAACCAAGATAGATGTAATCAACCACCCTCATACAAGAGAAGGATCTGGAAGAATACGTTGGCAAAATCTTCAAACCACATTAAGCACTAATTTGAAAGTATGTTTGAAAGGAAGAAAGCAATGCATCTAATACCAGTTTATTTGTGTAACAACAACTAGAAACTGAACTTGCTAGACATATTTTGAAAGATGGAAACAATTAAAATACATTAGTGATCTAAATAGGCACCATATTTTAAAAGAAAAGAATATTAAACAATCAAGGTTACACATATCCACATTTTGTTGACTTAATCCTCACCTTCCCTTGATCTGCTAACATTAAGTACTTATACTGCATGGAAACATTGCATGTGTGCTTACAGAAATTCACAAGAGCTATGTCTGAACATTTACCTTTGAGAAAAATGATATATTCTCATGAGAAAAATAACACACATCAGCTACAGGATGGCAATGTTTCTGCTTCCAACGTTAAAGGCTCTGACCCTCCTATCCAAAAACCAACAGATTGCTCCAAAGTGGCCAGGCTGCACCATATCATTAGTTTAACCACTAGTCAGCTCATTTCACTAGTAAATAAAAATAGACATGTTGAGAGAAAAATACCATGCTGAGAGGACATGTTACTCATCTTCCTCTTTGCTGATAAGATGTTGACAAGAAGGGTAAAGAACTCAGCATAGGAGAAGGCTTAGCAAGAAGATTAATAAAGAAATATTGTTTAAAATAAAGTGGTTTGAAATACTTAATACTTAGTGTCAAATAAGTTTTAAGTTAGGCATTAACATAACCTGCACTGTTTGCAGTCATGTTTGAAATGGAGTACTTCAGATTTCTGGACACTGACGACTCTTCAAAACAAGATCAAGTCACTCCAAAGCCAGAGCATGAACTGTTAGAAACAGAGACACCTTTAGATTCTCACTTTTGACCAGCTGAAGGTTTACCAGGCCATCACAGTCAAAAACAAGCTTGAGAAAACACTGGCATATCTTCATAATATGATACTTCCTCTCCTTTTTTTCACATGCTTTGATGAGCAGCAAAATCGTTGGCATGTGTAACCATCATTCTTAGCATAACATTAGCACAGTGAAACAAATGGTTCACGCCCACCAGCTACCATTTCTAATCTTTGGAGAACAGACATCACTGTTATGGCTGCTTCTAATCTTGAGGATTTATATGCAGCAGCAACTTGGCGATAAAGAAGGATGATACAGAGAGCTGGAGATTCCCGATTAATTTTGGTGTGTTTTACATGAGGCATGCTTCCAGATTGTTACCTTTGGCGGGAAATTAATTTAATTACGTAACCTACATAAATGTTTTAAGAGGCTATGTTCATTAAAACCTACAAAAAGCAGTGTAGTCAGTGCATATCAATCACTATAGAGACAAGGGGAAAAAAAAATCAATATCAGACTTTTCAAATATTTGCAGCTAATATACAGGACTTGAAAATACCAAACAAAATAGAAGTAAAGCTTCCCTGGTACTAGAGTACTTGAATTTGAGTAACAAAATGGTAATTATCCAATGAAACAGCTTCATCATTAAAAAGGTTTAAAGGTAAAATACTGAAGAAAAAGAATAATAATCTACTTGGTCACTCTAAAATCACCATTGATACAGTGAGTAGACAGATTTCAAACACAAGCAATGCCATTACTCTATATTCTATAATAAACATGTTTTAATAGTGATACACCTAGCTACACATGGTCTGGAGCCAGTTCTCAGGAACTTTGTGCTTCAGAGGAAGAGAAAAAATGGTGAAGTAGGACTTTTGACAGTCCTACTTCAGTCTACAACTGAGAATCAGGACTAGAAAATATGAATGATATCACCTTTCAAATATCAAATTAAGGAACAAACTTCAGACAGATCCACAGCTGTAAATACAATAACAGCCATCAGAGAAACAAGTAAAGAGTACACACAACACAAATGTGTCATATTTGGCCCCTCTTCCAACCCCATTTTATGTTTTTGTGACAGAACAAAATTCTTCACTTCTAAGATAAAATAGGTTAGGTTGTGGCAGGAATACAAGCTCTACCACATAAGGTTTATGCTCTCACAACTACCACTGTTGATGTGAGTTAGAAGAGGAATGAAGAACTAAAAATGCATACAACAGTAATACAGTATATTATTCTTTTCACAATATATGCCTTCATATTTCTCAAAACACTGAGCACTTCTTAAAACAGGAGTAGATGTAAAAGCTACACAGTTGCCATTGAATTCTACTAATAGCTGCGAGTCACTCAGATGTGTATTGACAGATGCACATTCTTGCTCTGAGTTAGAAGTGTACAGTGAAATCAATCAACTGCAGAAGTCATAGTGGAGAGGGAAGGAAAACTGAAGGAGGAAAACTAGAGGGTTAAAAGTAAAAGCATATCAGAATAAAGATATCTGTCATCTGTGAGGCTGTATTAGTAGAAGACTGGAGAAATATTTGTCTTAATAGTTAACATTATGATATGAAAACAAGAAAGCCAAGACACAAGCAGCCAGCAAAGCTTAGATGTTCAAGCTTCAGTATGCAAGTAGATGCTGTGCAAAGTGACAGCATCTGTCTGAGTGGGCACTGCATCCACAGATGCAGGACCACCAAGGTCAACATTTGGATGCTTTCCAAACACAAGACCTAAGTTCCAGGTGTTTGCAGACCCTGCCCCAGCTACACAGAAAAACAAACAAACAAACAAACAACAAAACAAAACAACAAAACCCCAAAATTTAAAAAAACCCTGCACTGTAGGTCTTCCAAACACAGATCAGTTTTATTGAAGCCAGGGAAACTGTGCCCAGACACATGTAACATTAGTGACAATTTTTGAAAGTAATATAATATTTTCTGTAAGTGTTTACAGAATTTTCATAATCACTATGAAAGTCTGTAACTTCCAGATTATGAATGGCTCAAAAGCCAAGTTTCTCCCATTTTCATCTTCATAGGCAATATTGTATGTGAAAGTTATTTAATATTTTTCATTCAAGTGTTATTTAACAGAACTCTTCAACTAATATCATACTTGCCTGCAACACCTACAGACTGTTTTTTAACTCCTCCCAGCAGCTTCTTAATTTCAGTATCTTTCTCAGTCACAAGATATGCTTATCTTCCTGTGGAAAAGACTGCACATAAGCCCCCCTGCATGGTTAGGCTTCTGTTTGTACACAAACTCAGCAACAACAAAGCTGCCTGAGAGTCCTAGTAAGCAACTTGTTTGTGTGTCCAAACAGGACAGTGGAGAAGAACAACACTGCCATCTCCACCTTAAATGCTGAAGTACAAGATCGCACAAAAGGATTACAAAATACAGCAAACAAGAACATATGCAAAGGCTCCTAGAACTTTTACGAGCAGATTAAGAAAAATGCGGTCAAGCAGAAAAATTAAGTTTAACAAACCAGCAGAGTGTACCAGAAAAACACCAAAATCAACAGCCTTGAAGCCTGGAGGGAACAGAGCATGTGAGCTAAAAACACAAATTCTTTTCACATTTCCAGCCTCAGCCCCTGCCTTCAAGTGAGCATTAGAAAGGCAGATCTAATGCCCCATACTTCAGAGTGGTTCTGTGCTGTGGTTTACTTGTCAGTGTTCCACGGTAATACAAACGGTGTTGCTAGTTGTGTTCCCCAGGGGTCAGCACAGGGCCCAGTCCTGTTCAACATCTTCATCAGTGGGTGAAGGGATGGAGTGTAACCTCAGCAAGCCTGCTGACAGAACAAAACTCAGAGGAGTGGCTGACACACCAGAAGGCTGTGCTGCCACTCAGCAGGACTTGGACAGCTGGAGAGCTGAGTCGGGTGGAACCTCATAATGTTCAACAACGGCAAGTGCAGAGTCCTGCTCCTGGGGAAGAATAACACCATGCACCAGCACAGGTTAGGAGTTGACCTGCTGCAAAGCAGCTCCATGGAGAAGGACTTGAGTCCTGGTGGACAAGAAGAAGTGAACCATGAGACAGTTATGTGCCCTAGTGGCCAAGAAGGCCAATGGTATCCTGGAGTGCATTAAGAAAAGCGTGACCAGCAGGTTGAGGGAGGTTCTCTTCACCCTTTACTCTGCTCTGGCGAAGACTCATCTGGAGTACTGTGTCCAGTTCAAGGCTCCCCAGTCCAAGGGTGACAGGGAACTACTGGAGAGTCCAATGGAAAGCTACAAAGATGATTAAGGGACTGGAACATCTCTCTTACGAGGAAATGATGAGGGACCTGGATCTGTTTAGCTTGGAGAAGAGAAGGCTGAGAGGCAAGCTTATCAATGTTTATAAATATCTGAATGGTGGGTGTCAAGAGCATGGGGTTGGTCTCTTTTCGTGGTGTCCAGCAACAGGACAAGAGAAAAAGAGCACTAACTGGAACACAGGAAGTTCCACCTAAACATCAGGAAAAATTTCTTTACTGTGAAAGTGACAAAGCCCTGGCACAGGATGTCCAAAGAAGTTGTGAAGTCTCCTTCTCTGGAGACTTTCAGAGCCCACCTGGACATGTTTGTGTAACCCTACCTTAGGTGAACCTACTTTGGCAGGGGGGTTGGACGAGATGATCTCCAGAGGTCCCTTCCAACCCCTACTGCTCTGTGATGTTTTTTCTAGTGATGGACTTATGCACTGAGAAGCAGACAACCAGCAATTCAACTGCTACAGCTGCAATTTGCTGTTTTCCCTCACACAGTGTGCACTGAGCAAAGTGCAATACAAAGCCCAAAATACATACTCCAGACCCTAAACTCAATTTAGTATAAGTTCATCAGCATATCAGTAGTATGAAGAAGAGCTTGTTAAGCTCTTTCTTAAAGTGCAGGGTGGAACCTTCCTTCCCTCTTAATCCCCAGACAAAGCTGAGCAAAGTCCTTTTTCTTGGTGTGGATTATTTGAATAGGTATCTTCCTTTAATGGTATTTTTTAAAGCTTCAGGTTACCTGAGAAGCAGGTCCTACAAGGGACAATACAGAAGGTGACAAACAGCTTCATTAAGCTACCACAATAGAGCAAGCAAATTAAATTGCTGATGTCTTGTTAAGCTTTGTGTGAAGTTGAGAAGCAGAAGTGTTCTTGGCACTCACTGTAGCCTAATAGAACAGGTAGGCAATGTAAGCAAAGCTGCCACCAGGACCATTACCTGCTCTTCCCCCACCGACTGAGAATTCCTGCCAGATTCTGCAGTTCAGGCAACACAGACAAAGGCAAGACAGAAAATTAACCTTATCAAAAGCAATTAAGTTTCTGTCACTTTAGCTCCTTGGATCAGTTCTGTAGAAGGCAAGCATCATTTCAAAGAGTTTGCTAACAGCATAAGAACAGACATAGATAAATAGCCCCTCTCTTCTTTAAAGGTCAGTGCAGAACTCTGCAACAGAAGAACGTATAAACTTAAATGCACCCAGAATCTGTGCAGATTTTAACCTAATGACACAAAAACCACTGAGATGAAAGCAGCAAGTAAACTAAGGAAAGCATTCTCGTAGGTAGCCTTTGGCCAACGAAAGAAACAGGGCTTACACAAGCAACTTTATCCCTACCAATAACACAAGCTAATTATAAAAGCAAATAAATGGAAAACAATATGAAATATCAGCTTACAGCCACCCTTCCTGGTGTTTTAGTTTTACAAAGTGTTATCATACAATAAGATAGCACACAAGACTAACCCAACCAACGAACAGTTTGGGCAGGAAACTTCCAGGAACTAGGGAGGTTCAACAAAGTTCACGCTTAGCAAATAAGGAGCTTTCTTCAAGGAAAAGCCTATAAAGCTTGTCAGTTTATTGCTTTAGGCATCAGAATGAAAATAAGGAACTGAATGGATGTATGTACTTGCTACAACAGGTGGGAAAAAGATGAGGGCCTTCATTTACCTGATTTGTAGACAGGAATAAAAGGAATAAATACAAAAGGAGAGACTTTGGAGGTCACTGATGGCAAATATTTTCCCTATCAGCAGGCTTGAGACCGTAGGGTTCTGTCAAGAACACATAGGAAGGCAAAGCATACAAGTGGATACAGACAGCGCATGCTGCCATTTAAGTTCTGCTTGGCACAGAATATGTTTTAGAAAAATCTCAGTCACCAGATGGTCTCTGTCCCAAGCATGACCATTAGAGTTTTAGAAAAAGCTAGAGTTGCTGAGCAGAAGCAAAGCAAAACAAATGGAACCTTCACTGAATGGAAACAGACATGGAAGAGATGTTAGCACTGTCAGGCCACTGCCAATCTACATCCTTCCACAAATGCAGGAGAATTTGTTGGGAGTACCAACAAATGGGTACTGAACAAGGGAAAGAAACTTGTGCTCAGTCTAGTCCTAGAAGACAGTTCAACTTCTAAGCAAAAGCCAACTGAGGATGACCTATACATAGGGGATGCAAATCTCCATAGAAAATATGAGAATTTGAACAAGTCCCAGCTATGACTGAAAGAATAACTGAGATGTCCACAGAAGCTTCTAAGGCAAACACTGACAGCCCTCTTATTTGACGGTTTCAAAGTCTAAACTAGGAAGTCGAAGCAAAACAGCAATGCTGTTAGATAAATAGGTTCACACAGAAGTCTGCTTAGGTTTTAGCTCACTTAGTGCAAAAAAACTCAAGATTTTTAAAAAATCAAGCTTTTAAAAGCCTGTGGAGTCTGCAAAACCCCTGTTCCTCACTCAGCAAGACTATCATTTGTAAACTGATGACAAATAAAAAACTATTTCCAGATATGCATTCCAGATCCTATGGTAAAAGGCCAAGGAAGCCAGGTCCAAAATACTGTTAATGTGACTTTACATACATAACTTGGGGTAAGGAACATCAAGTACTAAGATGAATTTTGTTTGAGAATAGATGTTCTAAAACAAAACAGGGAGTAGTAAAGAACACTGCAGCTGTGAAAGGATTAATGGAAAAGGATGCCAGTGGTACATCAGAACAGCTCTCCTTGCCAGCAACAGTTTAAAATATATCTGGTGGAAGAACAGCTTTATACGAGACTCTAGGGTCATCAGTTTTCCAGAAGAGATTTACATGCTCTTCCATGCACCACACAGCTATTATCACTAAACACATCTGATCCAGGAGTACCTGACAAGAGCTGGCACATTTCTGAAGTACAAATTCAGAGCTGGATAGAATTTTCACCTATGGGCTCTAAAGCATGATATAGGATTTTTTTTTCCCCACCACAGATATAAACCTAGAATATGAACTGTAACAGAAATATAATTAAGTAGCTATCACAGAATCCATTTCCTACAGGATTGGGTTTTTTTCAATGATAGCAATCTTCCAACATTTTGGCCTAATATCCAGATGCAGCTGGAGATAACAAAGCCTTGTGCAGGATTTTGTAGAGATGTAACCTAACAGGCTGACTCAAATTTGCAAGCAACATTAAAAGAGGGCACTTCTAACAGTAAGAATCAGTAACTTTGGTTAGATAGGATCTTTAGTGGTTACCTTGTCCAATGCCTTCTCAACGATGGACCAATTACGAAGCTCAGACTAGTCGAGACTCTAGTCATTTAGTACTTTTTCTGTATTTTATTACATTGTGGAGAAGACTGAAATTTTCAACCTACACATGAAATAGATAGTGCTCATCCTTAATTGCTGTGATTATGCTCCATTCAAGGTCCAGATTCTTTCATGAGTCTCGTGAATTTCCTGGGTCTGTTCTGGATTGTTCCATAAGCCAGAGGCACCCAGTTTTTGCTTATGCAGAAAGCAAGCAGTCTAAATATCATCCAGAGTCAAAATTATTTATACTACAAGCTTGAATACTGAAAGGTTTACAAAATAATTAGCAAACACATAAAATATGTTCAAGTTTTACAAACAGTTCAATCATCACACAAAATGTAATACTGTTATTTATTCCTGTCTGAATTTGATTTCTTAGCCATAGCATTTATAGTCAAAATAAAGACAAAGCAAGCTATTCCTAATTCCAGTCGCACTAGATAAGACTCCAGCCCTACTGATGTCCCAGTGAAAAGGGGTTTTATAGAACACTGACTCTCCTAATGTCTTTCAATTCTTCACAGGTTTTGCAATTAAAGTTCTAGGTACAATTATAAAGATTAAAATATAGGAAATGAAGATTAAGACTGAACAGAAAATAACCAGTTTAAAACTGAGCTAGTAGTAACAGTGATACCATCTCTACTTGACTGCAGTGGTTTTCCCTGGTGGATGCCATCCCCATTCAGCACATAGAATGCTTACTGCTCAGTCTAAGTTGTAGAGTAGTATTTAGTCTTTAGAGTCCTCCCTAGTTCTTAAAAATAGTTGGAAGATGCACAGATAAGGAAATAAAGGACTACAGACAAGGAGAAAAGATTAAAAATAAAGCAGTGAAATCCACCTCTTCCTCCTCTCCCCTCCCAGGATTATGTCTCTGCTTCTCTACAAGTTGCATACACTATTCATAGCATACCAGGAATCATGCCTACTTTACTTGCAGGTGTCTATCTTGAGGAACCAGAGAAGACTAATCACACTTGCAAATCTCAACACACCATATGAGATCTTCAGTAAAAATACTCAAGCAGCAAAAGGAGATCCATGCATAATCAAGAAAAAATAGCCCAATATTGTAGATATAAGTGATAACATATTACATGAGAAGATAACGCGTGTTTAAAGAAAAAGCCGTTACTCTTTCCTTTCCCTGAAGAAAGTATATTGACATGCAGAAAAAGAGAAAGGAAAATCATATGGTGAAAGCTAAGATCCACACGACACAAGCGTTGCCCAAGTTACTTCAGCACAGCTTTAAGCATTTGCTCTAGGGCTGCAAGACTAAGCAAGTGAGTCCACCAAGAAGTGTTCTGTCAACTGATGAGTATTCTTGCAACAGTTTTCAAGAACATTTCTGAACATAGAAAATCTTTGTGTGTAGACAATGCTGTCATGGTTACAGGGGCTGGGACCAGTGTATCCTTATGTGGGTAGAACCAAAACTGTGTATTCTGTACTCTCTATGCCAGTGCTCATGGGCTGTTAAGAAAATCATGGGTAGCAGCTGCCTAGGACAGACCTCACACCCCAGGCTATAACAGATAAGGAAAGAAGTTCAAGGTCAGGGGAGATGTTAACACCTTTCCCACCCAGCAGGAGGAGTCCTCCCTGTTAATGGGCCCATCCATGCCTCGCCCCATGACTCATACAGAGCTCCCCCCAGGAGCTATTTCTGTTTAATGGACCATCAAGGACCCACCGCATGACTCATAGACTGATATCAACCCATTGTGAGATGCTCCACCCAGGGGGAGGAGCCAAGTGCTCCCACCTGGATATAAACTGGGGTTCAGTACAGCACAGGGGGTCTTACCCACTGGATTTCCAGAGGACAAGAGCTACCAGATCTTTTCTACGAGACCACTGTTTCATCTGGACTGCTACCACCACCCTAACTACAGATTATCAGGTTGTATTCTGACTCTGTTCGTGGTTTTCCTTTGTATTATTGCATTTTTTTTTTTTTTTTTTCTTATTAAATTGTATTTCTGACTTGGAGTCTCTCACTGGTTTGTTTTCAAACCATTACAACAATGCCTAACCATAAGACTGTAAAACTACATTATCAGCAAAATTTGTGGGAGCTCAGGCTACATGGACGCTTTACCTTCATACCAACAATTTTGACAAGTGATGCTTTTAGTGGGTGTTTAAGGGCTATCTGCTCCAAATTTGTGACCACTTTTTGCTTCAGACGCCTTCAGAAGATATTTGTGTTTCTATAAGGTTTTTAAACCAACTTATTTCTCCGTATTAGTTTTCAAATACTACTTTTGTTTAGAGTTTGTACAATCCTTCTGTATATTACTTAAGTTCCAGAAATATTTGAATCTCAGGTAAGTACAATGTTTACAGAAAATGTTAGATCAAATGCTAATGTCAATACAGTGAAGATTATACATTTTACAGATTTTCCAGATCTATAAACACAGGTTGAATTCCTATGCATACAAATATGGAAAAGAAGTCCCATTTAAATACTACTTCATACAACCAAGGGGTCACATTCTTTTACTGCTTGTGTGAATTACGAAGTCATCCTACTTTATGCAAAACAGTGTTAATTTTCATTAATTTTTAGAAGAACCTCTTCCATTTATTTACCAGAGCTATAAGCTAAATCCACAACCTTGATTCAGGAAAAAAAATTAAACAAAAATTCCTAATTAGAGTAAATGACGTCACATAGGTAGCACACATTCATTCAGCAGGTTTTGGTTAGACCCATGCTGTGCAGAACAGTTATTGCCCATGCCTAATATACATTTGACTATTGACATTCACCTGATAGCAACAAGCCCTAGAAGAACAAGACAGAACAAAAGTTCTTTTTTTCAGGAAAAGGAGGAGATCGCTCCTCTTACTCCCCTTGTGAAGTAGAGATAGGACCTCTAAGCAAATGTTGACCCAAAATCCACTCTTACATGAAAGAAGAGACTCCAAATAATTGCAAAGCAATATAAGTTTTTTCCAGGAAAGTGACACTCCAGTTCTAACTCAGCAGACCTCAATGAGATTACTGAAAAATGCTGCATCTGCTGCCTAAACTTAACAAGGTCCACTCAGCACAAACCACATTTCCATCTGCACTGGCTACATCAACCTCCCTAGTCACAAATACCAGAATACAATAGAAAATGCTGTCCCATGGAAATGTTCACATTACATCTGTGCAAAGGGTATTTTGTAGTTCAAAGCCCAAGCATCCAATTAACGTTTTCATGCAACCTTTGCATCTGCCTACAAAGAAAAGTACTCTGGCAGTAAAAGTAGTAATTGAGGAAAAATATACTTAGTGGTGACAAGAATAGGTCTGTTAGTACAATACTTCAGTTACAATTACAAATGGCAGAATTCCAGCAACCTAGTAACTTACTTAACTAACCAAACACATTAAAGCCAGTGTTGCCTGCATAAAATTCAAAAGACTAAAGAGACTTTATCTGTCAATGAACCTATTTTCAACAGGTCAGTTTTGATAATCATGGCTTGATGAAACATTGAATATGCTTTCCAAACTGTTTACTGTCAGATATGAAACCATCATAGCCATCTACACTATGATTGTTAACAGTACCTTGATAGAAACTACTTGTTTTAAACTAGAAAGCCCTTGAGTACTAGATACTCCTATGGTCTATTATGCAGTCATCAACTGATACTATGTTTTAAATTCTCCAAAACTTGTTAAAGACTATGGTAGAAAGATATAAATAACATGGTTAATTTGCTTTCAAATTCAAGGAACTAGTCTGTTTTCTATTTAGCTCTCCAAAAAGAAACAATATTTTCATTTGTAAACATACTGATTCATAATCAGACATTTTGTACTTTTAAGGGTCCTCTGAAAAAGTCTACTGAACTAATAACTTTTAAAAAAATAAAGCAGTACCTTTTTAACATAAATCTTTCAATACTCTCTGCACCCTTCTACAACATATAAGGAAAGATTTTAAGGAAAATTTAATCTAGTGTCCAAATACAACTGTGCTTTAAACATGAGGTCATCTAAACATCTGTCTCCAATATATCCCTCGGGATTTAAATCAAAAGTCTGCTAAACATGTACAATCACTTTGAAAATAAATAACAGAACAAATTTAGTCTTGATTATGATTATCATGCTTTTTAAAAGGAAACATTTATTCTAATAAGAAAAGTCTGAACTAATTTCAGCTTTATGGACATTAGTTTAGGAGAGTTTCATACTCTAAGCAAGACATTTCTTTCTATTTAGTCTAGTCTTTCCAAATATTCATTGTTTTATATTTAATGAAAGCCCCTATGCTTTCTTTCTCCCTCTTAGAAATGTCTACTTAATAAAGCTATATCTCTTATCAAATTAGCTATAATTTGGCAAAAAGGAAAGAAGTTTGCTGACAAATCAGCAAAAAATACTGATTTGTTTCCTTGGTGTTCTAGAATAGCCATCATCATACTTCACACTCAGGATGAATAATCCAGACAAAGCATACTGCATCTCAATGCTTTTCTTCTCTGCTCAGAAAAAACACAGCAGAGACTAAGCAAAGACTGTGTCATTACTCCATCAGCATCACAGCACAAATCTGACAGAGCAAAATTAACAGGTATAATGATTAAGTGCCAGCCATGTCCCCCTTGCTTAATTAAAAAGCCCAAATCCCATTCAGAGGAGAATGAGTTCTCACTCATACAACATAATACTAAGTCCCATTACTTTAGCTCTGTTACCACAGACTTGGAAATGAGTGAAGAGCAGGACTATGAGGACTTTAAGCTCCCAGGTTCTTCCAAAGACTCTCCTTTTCAGATGCTGACAATTCCTTTACATAAGCAGTCTTTTTGATGAGAAACTGTTCCAGGGTTAAACTAGTATAGCAATCTAGAGACAACAGAGGCTACCAAAGATGTGATCACAGAAGTACCTAAAAACAGTGCTAGGCACAATGTATAGAATGTGCAGCATGAACAAGACAAATGCTTTTGTTCACACCACCGTGCAACTCTGACAAAACTGTGGTGCATATGCGTACAAGATCATGACTTCTCAGCACCTATAAAAAGGCAGCATCTTGGAAAACATGCTCCTAACACCCACAAGCAGCATGATGCTTTGCTCTCTGCTTGTTGCCACTAGGTTATGTTAAGCACATGTACACGCCATCAGATGAAAGGCACCACTGCAAACCTTCCTGTACAGAAAAGAAATACATAACCAACCTAAAAAGACTAGTGTGTCATCAACCTCAAGCGTTCACAACCTCATGGCTTCATCTAAAAATGACGAGAACTGTCTTTAAAGTTTGTTTGGGTTTTAGGTTCTTAAAGCCTCTACATCATTTCAAGATTTAATGCCACAACACTGAGGTTAAGATTTTATTTTAAATTCAAGTTTAATCAAGTGTTGAAGATTTCCAACTTAACCATGTAGCTCCACATGCTGGAAGACAAATCAAATATCATAAAATCCCTAGGAGTTAAATTTGGTCTCTGTGTCTATGGCAGTTAGAACCACTATTGGGTGGTGGGTTTTTTTACCATGCCCTTTCATGTTTACAAAGTTCAGCATGCTATCTGGAGTTAGCTGAAAAAAACAAAGTTGAGCTCTATTTACTATACATTCAAAATAAATGCTAATTTTGAAAAAAAAAAAAAAATCAAATCTCTAACTAAATATTAAGAAATAAGTGTTGGTAATAGAATGATAAGTAAATCTTAACTCTGCTACAAAATCACTCAGAATTAGGTCCAAGAAGAAATGAAACAGTATAAAGAATTTTCTCAAACTGAAAGTACTACTCAGACTCTCCTTTTGCTTTTTGAGATTGTTGCTGTTTGGGGACAGCAGTCACATCAGCATGCTTCAGTATAATAAAAACAGCAAAAAGGCCAGGAAACAAGGAAAACACCCTGAACTAGGAAATGATCCATTGACTAAAGGCTGAAAGATGACCCATAAACTATGTTCCCTGCCAAAAACTGGCGAAATGAAAAAGATCCAGAGGAAAAACAAAAGCAGCTGTTAACAGCGTAGTTCAATGACTGAAAAGCAGATCTAAATGCCAATTACTCCTGTGCTTCTTTCCCCACTGTCTGGGTGGGAGTTGTCAACATTCAGACTCTCACATACAACCATATTGTTTCAGAAGATCACCACTATAGATGACTGAAGCTTTAGATATTTCAGGTATTGGTGAAAATTTATCTAATTGCAATGCTGCAGGAAACTATTCAACTTTCAATGCAACCAGAGCAGTTGACCTGTACAACAGCCTTTCAGTACAGAAATGACAGTTTTATGACTAATATTTAACACTTTCCTGCACAAATGATCATTAGGAATCAGAGAGTGAGAGCTTCTGATTACAAAAACACAGTATTGATTTATTTTATCTGTCAATAGGGCCAGTGATGGTTTTCACAGGCAGCAAAAGCCAACTCATCTCCACAGAGGGGAAAAAAGTTAATTACATATTTTTCAACTCCAGTTGAAGCAGAACCCATTTGAAGCCTTTATGATCAAGATGAAAATACCTGAAAACACTTGGAAGCATTTCCTATAACAACTATCATTCATTGCAATATTGATGTTCAAGACTTCCAGGTTTCAGGAGTCACATCACTACCCCATAAGATCAGGTTTTTCCTACTTGTCTTCAGCTCTTTTACCACTTACAGTTCATACCAACCCTAATCATAATACTTAGGTATGTTTGAGAAGTTTAGGTTAATCCCTGTTTTTCATAAAGAATTTCAGAGCCAATCTTTTAACAGATGAGTTCTTCACTCTCACTGGTATGATTTCCAGCATCTCCCAGCTTGCTAACTTGAAACAGACAAGTAACAAGCATGAGAAAGAATGTTTACAAGTGAAAAGATATCCAAAGTAATGTCACAAACTGAGTCACAGTTAAATAACGATATTCAAAATTTTCTCTTAACAAGCAAAAAATCCCAAATTTTCTGCAGAGAGAAAAAAGCAGGATCAGTTTTCATTTTCTGCTTTAGAGCAGTGCCACAGAAACACATATCACTGTATCAAAAATCATGGTTTGATCTATACATTAGAATTTTATTCTTATCACATAACTAGCCTTTGCTACAATAATTTAACATGTATTTGAACATGAATCTGTCACTAAACACAACTGGTCAAACAGTAATGAAATTTTTTCTTTCATCCAATATAATCTTCACTCAAAAATTTTAACTTCTCAGAACTGCCTCTGCAGACAGCATTTTTTGCCTGTCATCTCCACAACATGCATGCTCAAGTATTATTTCAACTACTTATTTGCTTTTAAATACATACTATTGTATAATATTCTTTAACTTAGAAATCTGACAACAAAATATTTATAGTTTATTCTGAAAAGTATGTATCTTTAAACTTTTGTGCTTTGTTGCAGGTTTCATTCCTGCCAATACTTGGAAGAAATTAATATAGGCTTACAGCAGCATGTAACAAGTCTTCACTTTGTTTATAGATGGGCGGTGAGAGTCTGAAGAGATTTCTGCAACATCACATAGTATCTAGGGTAAAATTAAAATAATCAGGACACAAATTCCTCACTCTGGGGAAATCAGGAGCTAGTTTCACATTGGTTCCACTGGGCAGGAGTTTATCCCAAGTTTTCTGATTTACATGTGTTATCTTAGCCTTAGGACCATTTTTTGACCTTTATCAGTGATATATTGCCATTTACCATTTCTGTGGTTGATTCAAAGAAAGTCAGATTCAGTGCCATTGGTTTTGCAGTACTCATGGAATCAGCACTTGTTGATCATTATTTGTTATATATCTTTAAGCCTGGCTTTCACATGTTATCATCCCAAACGGCACATACCCGTCTTGCCTGCAGCAGCTTCAACATACATTTTTATTCACCTTCCAGCCCCAGGAAGGAGCACATTTACATCTTAAGGCAGTATTACACTGCCATCGTGTGGGTACTAAAGCAGATGAGTATCAAGAACAACATCACTCCATTTTCGAGGCTTGTTTTGTCATGTTTGGGGGGTTGGGCTTTTTTTTTTTTTT
>NW_008623599.1:8749-10306 GCF_000691845.1 Merops nubicus | reverse complement strand
TGTTGGGGCGGGGGGTGGTGCATAGAAAAAACTTGTTACTGTAAAAACAATAGAAAATGTATATCCTCTCTCAAAACCTTCAGTCTTAACCATATATACAAAAACTTAACCATAAGGTGTCTTATTGCACACCCATAGAGGATTCTGAGCCTAACATGTTTTGTCCCCATTGGCTAACATGCCAGATGAGAAGCTCAGCCAACTACTTGCTTTCCCCAGTGTTCCTCTTGGAACAAAGTCAGAATGGGACAAATGAGTTTCATAGAATCATAGAATGTCTGGGCTGGAAGGCACCTCTAAAGGTCATCTAGTTCAATCCCCCCACCATAAGCAAGGATATCAAGTAGATCAAGCTACTCAGAGCTTCATCCAGCCTGATCTTTAATGTCTCCAGGAAATGGGGCCTCCACCATCTGTTTGGGCAACCTATTCCAGTGGTCTATCACACTCATATTGGAGAACTTTTTTCCTAACATCTAACCTAAATCTCCCCTTTTCTAGCTTAAAGCCATTACCCCTCATCCTGTCACTACAAACCCTTGTGAATTGTCCCTCCCCTGCTTTCTTGTAGGCCCCTCTCAGGTACTGGAGGGTCTCTATAAGGTCCCCCCAGAGTCCCCTCTTCTCCAGGATGAAGAAGTTTGTGGCAGGATACTCAGACCAGCTGTATCAGAGCAACTAACTACCTTAGTTTGAAACGTAACTCCCAGGTTCAACAAGCAGTTTGTTATGAGCAACTTCTGAGGCCAAAGACCAAAAAATTATTCTTTTCAAGGTCGCAGTTTACACAGAACATACTAAGCATACAACAGGTGTCATGACATGTTAAAAGTTACGCAGAGTCTTAGTTTTTTGTCACTGCTACATAAACACTTAAGAATTAATCCTTGATAACCCTCATATAAAAGCTATTAAATTTAAAAACACATAGCTTGAAATATTTAAGAATTCTGAACAGGTGTTCATAACTTGTTAGTACACAGCAATCACCTCAAACATCAGTTCACCCTAAATACTACATGCAAAGTTTTCCATCTGTTCCATTTAAACTAAAACTATACTGTAAGGATCATAGAATCACCATGGTAAGAAAGGACCTCCAGGATCATTGCGTCCAACCTTCCTCCCAACATTTCCCTAACCAATAGACCATAGCATCAAGTGCCACATCCACCTGGTTTTTTGAAAACCTCCAGGCATGATGACTCCACCACCTCCCTGGGCAGCACATTACAGTGTCTAACCACTCTCTCAATGAAGAAATCCTTCCTAATATCTAACAAATCTTCCCTGATTTAATGATCTTAAGGCCATTTCTCCTCATCCTATCATCAGTAATTTGGGAAAAGAGACCAACACCAGCCTCACTACAACTTCCTTTTCTCAGTCTCCTCTTCTCTAGACTAAACAACCCCAGTTCCCTCAGCCAGCCTTCCTAAGGCATGTTTTCTAGCCCTTTCACCAGTCTCATTGACCTCCTCTGGACCCACCCCAGTAGCATGTCATTCTTGTACTGTGGTGCCCAAAACTGAACACGTGCAGTCTCACGAATGCCGA
>NW_008623599.1:1090-8489 GCF_000691845.1 Merops nubicus | reverse complement strand
CAGGCCTCCAGCCTGTCCAGATCCCTCTGCAGAGACTTCCCACCCTCAAGCAGATCAACACTCCCACTTAATTTCCTGTCATCTGCAAATTTACTGAGTGTGCATTGGATCTCCTCGTCCAGGTCATTGATAAAGATACTAAACAAGACTGGTCCCAAAACTGAGCCCTGAGGAACACCGCTCATGACAGGACACCAACTGGATTTAACTCCATTCAACACAACTCTCTGGGCTTGGCCATCCAGCCAGTTTTTAACCCAGAAAGAGTCCACCTGTCTAGGCCATGAGCCACCAGCTTCTCCAGTAGAATGCTGAGGGAAATGGTCTCAAATGCCTTACTGAAATCCAGGTAGACAACAACCACCACTTTTCCCTCATCCACCAGATGATCGTAGAAGGAGATCAAGTTGGTCAAACAGGACTTGCCCTTCATGAACCTGTGCTGACTGGATCTGATCCCCCTGTTGTCCCGGACTTGCCCCATGATCTCCCCCAAGATGAACTGTTCCATAATCTCCCCTGGCACTGAGGTCAGGCTGACAGGCCCATAGTTCCCCAGATCCTCCTTCCTGCCCTTCTTGTACATGGGTGTCACATTGCCAAGTCTCTGGTCATCCAGGGCCTCCCCCATCAACCAGGGCTGCTGGTAAATGATGAAGAGAGGCGTGGCAAGTGCCTCCATCAGCTCCCTCAGCACTCTTGGGTGGATCTCATCTGGTCTCATAGATTTGTGGCTGTCCAACTGGCTTAGCAGGTCCATGACTGTTATTTCCTGGGTTATGAGGGGATCATACTGTTCCCCATCCCTTTCTTCCAGCTCAGGAGACTGAATACCATGAGGGTAACTGGACCAACTATTGAAGACTGAGGCAAAGAAGGCATTCAGTACCTCAGCCTTTTCCTCATCCTTAGTAACAATGTTCCTCCTTGCTGGCTGTCCAACTGGCTTAGCAGGTCCATGACTGTTATTTCCTGGGTTATGAGGGGATCATACTGTTCCCCATCCCTTTCTTCCAGCTCAGGAGACTGAATACCATGAGGGTAACTGGACCAACTATTGAAGACTGAGGCAAAGAAGGCATTCAGTACCTCAGCCTTTTCCTCATCCTTAGTAACAATGTTCCTCCTTGCATCCAATAAAGCATGGAGATACTCCCTGCTCCTTTTTTTGTTGTTAATATATTTGTAAAAATACTTATTATCCTTTGCAACTGTGGCCAGGCTGAGTTCCAGCTGAGCTTTTGCCCCCCTAATGTTTTTTCCACATGACCTAACTAAATCCTTATGCTCTTCCTGAGTAGCCTGCCCCTTTTTCCAAAGGATGTAGACTCTCCACTTGCTCCTAAGTTCTAGCAAAAGCTCCCTGTTCAGCCCCACTGGTCGTTTTCCCCACCAGCTTGTCTTATGACACATGGGGACAGCCTGCTCCTGTGCCCCGAAGAGAATCTTCTTCAAAGAAGTCCAGCCTTCCTGGACCCCTTTGCTCTCCAGGACTCTATCCCAAGGGGCTTCCACAACCAGTGTTCAAAACAGTTTTTTTAACAAAAACAAGGATATTTTTTCTTCAAATTATCTGTCTTAAACTTTATAGGAATTTTGCTACCTGCTAGCTTTGCTTATTCAGCACAGTGTATGAAAGTCCACAAGGATTTAGTTTCCACTGAAATTACACAGGGTTTTCTAAGGCAACCCCACAACACTTAGTTAAGGAAGATGTATACAAAGCAAACAGTCCTATCTGTCTTTTGTATTTAGGGGTGAATTCTCAGTATAACCAGCTGGTAGAAAAGGGGACACCTAGAGACTGAAAAAAAAAAAAAAATGTTACTTACAGAATTGATGTTTGAAAGGCTGTAGTAGGTGGAGGTTTCCACTGGGGAGTGTTTAGAAGGTAACTGCAGCTGTCTCATTACACAGGGGCATTCTGCATATCCCCAGCTAGCTGCTCACTGCACTGGTCTGCAGCTTGGAGGTACACTCATGGGATAAAAAAAAAAATCATCACTTTACCTGTTTAAGTGCCCAGGAGACCAAAAGCAGCAATCCAACCATACTGACTTCAGAACTAGCAACAGTTTTTGTGGGCTTGCCCAGTGGCTGTTCCTTATTCTCAGGGACCCACTGATGTCACAAACTGTCCTGAGTCCTGTATTCCTTCTCTGAATGGTACAATACTGAAAGTAATACGGGTTGCAGACACCTTGCAGAGGTATTTCACATTCTTTTTGGCATATTTCATAAAACACAGCATGGGGGGATTGACCATGATTGTCTGAGCAGAAACAGAAAGCTTCCCAAGTCTTACCTTCCTGACTGCTCCTATGTCCTCCAGATTCCCAAGAGCATCCTTGAGGCAGTTCAGGATACCTCATATCTCAGCTTACACATGCTTAACCTTATTTTGTTTGTCTTCTCAACCAAAGTTCTACTTGCCATTGCCAACCAAGCAACTTCCCTCCAAAGCTCCAACTGCAACACCAGTTAGCACACTACCAATTTCTCAGTCTAGCAGAGAAAATTAGCTTCACTGGTAGCAGCAACTGAATTCCGTTGGAGTACTTGAACTTGCAGGATGTTTCATTGTAACTAAAACTATTTGATTGCTTCCCACTCTTAGATTTTTAAGTCTTTATTAACATCCAAGATGCCCAACATGAGCAGTGAATGACAATGGTCTTAGATAATATTTCAGCCTTAAGAGACTTCAGAAAAAGGAAGGTTTAAGCACTTTAAAATATTATGGTTTCAAGTCAAGATAGTTACAAGGTTTAGCTAAGTGCTTAGCTAGTTGAAATTACCTCTGAGCATTAAGTGATTATTTTAGTATCATACGAATGCCAATTGCATGGTTTAAAAGCAAGTAAAAAGCAGCTAAGAAAACACAGAACGCTAATCCTAATTTTAATTCCCAGAAGAATGTCAGCAAAATAATCAGAACAAATTAGTTAAACATCTAGGGGGGAAAAGGAGATAATTAAGTCAATTTTCCTGCTGTTTATAGTGCTTCCTGTAGATCTATGACACTCCCTCTCCCATTCATAGGAACCAAATAACCTAAGGTGTTCCAGAGTATGCTGGCTAGCATAGTTTGTAATGATGTTTGTCGGCCTAATGCCTCTAGCAATGGGAAGACCAAACACTGTTTTTAATACTGTATTTGCATCCAGCAGTCCTACTGACTATTTGCTTTCCTGCTTATACATCTGGTTCAAAGGAGTTGCTGCTATCCAGGATAATCAACTTTGTCTACTCCTGAAACAAAATACCTCTCAAAAGAGAAGGTTTGGACTTTAAAAGGAACTTAAGAGAATTAGACTCCCAAATCCTATTAGATTTCAAGGCAGCTGGAAATGTAACTCTTTCCAGAAAAATTTAAGCCAAGAGGTCCAGACAGGCGGAAAAGAGGCTACTCCAAAAAAATATGAAGAATGGAGGAAAAAAAAAAAAAAGACCAGCTCCAGTTATGCTTCAAAAGTAACTTTTTTTAATAAAAATCTTGTTTTCTTCTGACTTTCCCATATTAATTTTTCAGTAAGACAGGGCTACATGTTCATTTTTTAAATGTAATAAGGAAAAGAAACACTAAATTATAGCAGAAAAAGTACTCAAAGATCAGTTCAATATTACAGATTTTACAAATACAATAAATACAAAGATGACCCTTTTTTACCTACTAGACATTAAATTCTTCAAAACTTTACGTTCAAAATTAAACGTTTGTTATTTATTTGCAAATGGATGGAAGAAAGGGGTGAGCATAAGACTAAATAGAAAATACAGTACACTACCTGTGTTTTTAGCTAATCATCTCCATCTGCAGCCCTTTGTTACTAAAAAAGAACACACCGATACTAAATAGCAGCACACTAAAACCTGAGGGTTAACTATGTTCAGCCACTTCCCTTCACTCAGCCAAGGGTCGTCTCTGCAATTCTTTATGATGATAAATGCACTTCATCATCCAAACTGACTCAAGACTGTTACAAGGACATCTTGGCAAATTGACCTGGGTATCACAGCACAACATACTTTGCAGTGTTCAGTCTCTCACCATGACAAAAGAAATCTCCATTAACTTTGTATGCAACACTGTTGTTTAATCTCTGCCTTTTCCACACAGGAAGACAGGAACTTTTTTGAATTAGGGAAACAATTCTGCCCATGACTTAAGCCCTACATTGACTTGACTTCTGAAATAGCCTTCTGAAGAATTGCTATAGATCTAAGGAAACCAGAGGTCCCACGTTGTTCTTTTCACAGCGATTCTTACCATTTAGAGTTAATTTTCTGCATTTTTTTCCTATAATTCCACACATGCCTTAGTTTACTAATTAACCACAAGAGAAAAGGAGTATGCCTGCAGTTCACTGTACTAGAAGGAAACAAACTTACTAATGAAGTATCCCAATTACGTTTCAATTAAAGCCCTGTTCCTCACTGTTGTCATACACTCGGGCAAGCAAACAAAACCAAGTATTCTCAATTATACTATTAACCACCATTAAGGAATCTTAAAGATGGGAGCAAACTGAATGCCAGCAGAAAGAATCATAGAATGTTTGGGTTGGAAGTGACCTCTGAGGGTCATCTAGTCCAACCTCCCTGCTATAAGCAGGGACATCTCCAAGTAGATCAAGCTGCTCAGAACATAAGAACAAGCCAAGACTGAGCAACGCTTTCTTCAGAGGTGACCAGGCCCTGTCAGCATGGGGTTATAAAAGGCAGGTCCTGCTTGACTAACTTGATGTCCTTCTATGACCAGGTGACACACTGAATGGATGAGGGAAAGGCTGTGGATGTTGTCTGCCTGGGTGTTAGTAAAGCCTTTGATACTGTTTCCCACAGCATTCTCATGAAAAAAAACTGGCTGCTCATGGCTTGGACAGGGATCCTCTTTGCTGGGTTAAAAACTGACTGGATGGCTGAGCTCAAAGAGTTGTGGTGAATGGAGTTAAATCCAGCTAGTGGCCAGTCACAAGTGGTATTCCCCAGGGCTCAGTACTGGGGCGTGCTCTGTTTAATATCTTTATCAATGATCTGGATGAGGTGATTGAGGGCACACTCTCAGTAAGTTTGCAGATGACACCAAGCTGAGCAGGAGTGTTGATCTGCTTGAGGATAGGGAGGCTCTTCAGAGGCATCTGGACAGGCTGTATCGCTGAGCCAAGGCCAATTGTATGAGATTCAACAAGATCAAGTGCCAAGTTCTGCACTTGGGTCACAACAACCTCATTCAGTGCTACAGACTTGGGGAAAAGTGGCAAGAAAGCTGCCCAGCAGAAAGGAATGTGGGGCCATTTGTCAACAGCCAGCTGGATATGAGCCAGCAGTGTGCCCAGGTGGCCAAGAAGGCAATCAGCATCCTGGCTTCTGTAAGAAATAGTGTGGCCAGCAGTAATCATCCTCCTGTACTCAGCACTGGTGAGGCCACACCTTGAATACTGTGTTCAGTTTTGAGCCCCTCCCTACAAGAAGGACATTGAGCTGCTGCAGAGAGTCCAAAGAAAGGCAAAGCTGGTGAAGGTCTAGAGAACGTCTTATGAGGAGCAGCTGAAGGATTTTGGGTTGTTTAGCATGGGGAAAAGGAGCCTAAGGTAAGACCTTATCACCCTCTACAACTACCTGAAAGGAAGTTGCAGCAAGGTGGGTGTCCTCCTCTTCTCCTATGTAACAAGCAATAGGATAAAAGCAAATTGCCTCAAGTTGCACCAGGGAAGGTTTAGGCTGGGTACTAGGAAAAATTTCACAGAAAGGGCTGTAAAGCAATGGAACAGGCTGTACAGGGAAGTGGTGGGGTCATCATCCCTGGAGGTACTTAAAAAACATGCAGATGTGGTACTGAGAGACATGGTTTAGTGGTGACTTGGCAGAGCTGAGTTAACAGTTGGACTTGATCTTAAGGTCTCTTCCAGCCAAAACAATTCTATGATTCTGTATCTAAGACTGAGTTCACCCTCAGGTACCATAGCTTTCAATTTAATATGCAGTCAATTTATGAGCGACGCAGAAGCAGATGCATCCTTGGGTACCACAGATATGAGTACACATGAGAGCCTGTCTTGCTTGAGTTTTACAGTTCAACTACAGCAGAGAACCATTCAAGTTTAACTTAGAAATGCCTCAGACAGCCAATGGTATGTTTAAATCTCTTCCAACACTGAATGCTTTCATTTCTCCTTCCTTCAGCATGCCAGTATCTTCCATTTTATCAGTCCTGTAGACTAGGGGTCATGCTTGATTTCTTTCTTTCCTCTTCCCCTGCCTTTATTAAACCCATAAACAAGTCCTTTCATCTTCCACACAGCTCCAGAAATCCTGGTTCTGACAGTTTAGGCTTATCTAACAATTTTCCACCTGACCTAGCAGAATCACGTCTTATCAGATCCTTTTGCATCAGACATGCAGACGCTAAATAACTCCTCATTTTACTTATGCAGACAGTATTTCTGACCCTTCAATTACACCTGTTCTGCTGTGTGATTCTTTCCCTCACTACTTCACTACTTTCCTATCATTTTGAGACACAAACTTACAGCATCTTTCTTACAAACAGCTTCATACATTCCTTGTGCTGAGCTGTATGAGTTAAGACAATCAGAACTTCTTAAAAAATCTAAACATTAGTTCACCACAAATGATCTTTCTTCCAGTTTTCTTCTGTGAAGGTTTTTTTTCTTGCTGTGGTACAGGCAACAAAGCCATGATAGAATATTTGTGACATTTTCACAAGGCCAGTAAATACAACAAGGCACCTACAAGAGCCCTACATCCTTCTGCAGAGGCAGCCAGAAGCAATGTAGGGTGCCTAAACTGAAATTAAAGTCAGGCAACCAAATTCCTCACTAGGATGAAATACTAAGTACACAATTTATGCCCTCCATCCTTTCCTGCCTGCTTCCACGTTTTCCATGTTGGATCCACACTTGCCTAACAAATTTAACCTTTAAAATGGAGACCTCAAAGCTACAGCCTTCCTCTTCTAACTTCTCTATAAATCACAAGAAAAACACCATTGTGTTTTAAGCATCAGACAAGCAAACTTTCAAGTTTGAGACAGTTCCTTCTAAT
This sequence comes from Merops nubicus, assembly GCF_000691845.1. Lineage (NCBI taxonomy): Eukaryota > Metazoa > Chordata > Aves > Coraciiformes > Meropidae > Merops > Merops nubicus. Next base: position 1,421 of record NW_008623599.1, on the reverse strand, counting down.
ACCTTAGAAGTCCCACTTTGAGCCACACATTTACCAGTTCCTCAGTACAATTATAGTGTTATTCAGACTTGTAGAACAGTTGTTACTGATTTATGTCAAAACCAATGAGTAGAGGTTTCTGTACAGATTTAAGGCTAGTGATGGATCTAAGGAACCTGCCTGCCTGACAGGAGGCTAAGCAAAAGGATGCAAACATCTTGTAACAGTATGCCTCTGGACTAGATTAAACAGGCCTCCCACATTATACTGTTTAGAAAATGTTATGTGCAGATCAGTTGTTTCCTTGAGAATTCTATCACCTTAACACTTGTGCCTATCAGATCAGTAAATA
>NW_008623599.1:0-1059 GCF_000691845.1 Merops nubicus | reverse complement strand
TCCCTACACCATGCTCAAACACACTTTTTCCAGTTCTACTCCCCCTGTAAAACTCTGCCTTTATCTAAATGACAATTTTCTTTACAGTGTGTGTTAGCCAAACTCTCTGTTCTTTTATCAACAAAAAGAGCCTGTAAACACACTACTGCTAGAAGATGGGAAGACAGTGAGTTAGATCAGTCTCAATCACTGAGGCACAGGCCTGCTGCTATGGGCAGGTAAATCTGTCACTTTGTAAAACATCCAGTGGCAAAACACCTCAGTATCCCTTCAGGTCGGATGGGTTTTCAACAGGCTCGTATAGATTGAACCTTTCCTTTCTCTCCTAGTGAAAGAGGGGTGTGGTACCAAGCAGAATCTAAAAAAGCTTTAGAATTTCCAAAGCTGCAGAAGAGCTACATAAACAGAGTCATACAATACACTGGAAGGGACAGGACAGCAGAGCTCTCCTGTTCTGGTCTCTGAAAACAAAGCACATGCAGAGTCACGAGCATGAGAAAAGGAAGCGCTCAAATGTTCGTTAGTGTCAGGAATGCATACAATCGGATTTAGGGATAGTGGGGGAATTAAAGGGAACCTAGGACCAGATCACATGTAGCGTCACGGCCACACAGGACTCACCCACAAGAGAATTTTGCTTGTGCACACTACGCTGAAAACCATTAAGTAGGACACAGCAACATTGCACCACGTTAGCTCTTCTCTTTCAATTAAGACATAATAGGACAAACATCACTTGGACCCAAAGAGAGACACTAAAGAACACTTAAAAAGCTACAAGGATTTACATTCACACATTGAAATAGCAAGCTACTGTGTAAAACTTCCCTGCACTGCAGGCTGACAAGTATTTCAGATTTATTCCAGTTTAAGGAAAACAAACTGCCAAAATGAACTAGCGCTGTTAATTGCTAATTAATTTCACATTTAACATTGCTAAACAGACGTACACCGTTTTGACATTTGGAGTATCCAGGGCAAATAATGTCATTAACGAGTAACCTCGACAGTGAAAAGCAGTGAAAAAGACAGAAGCCCCTTTCCCCGGTGGCCACGCGT
>NW_008623598.1:37027-39215 GCF_000691845.1 Merops nubicus | reverse complement strand
TTTTTTTTTTCAATACCTATCATCACATCACATCTCTGGCTGTTGCTTCCTCTGAGGCAGGCAGAAGAAAAAAAAAAAAGTCCAGCTTGGTGCTCTAAACTGTTAAATTGTGTGAAGAATAAATGCAAAGCAAATGACTCAGCAATGTGATATTGCAGCTGCAAGATTACAGTACCTCATCAGGAAATAAAGGTTTCTCTGAGCAACATTTGTTATTAGGTTGCATATCCTGTGCGTAGATTGATTGTGGTTAGCACTTGTTCCTAGATGCTCTGTTGCTGGTTTAGAAACAAAAGACTAAGTTCTTCCTTGCACTATAATGGTACAGAGCATGTGCACCATTAAAGTCCTCCAGCTGGGGACTAGGGGGTGTGTGGGGATTTTGGTGGACCTTGTGGCAATATAGATTTCATCTTCACATCCTAGTGATGGTCAGCTAGCTGAACATGACCATATTGATGAGGGAAACCCTAGCCAAGTCACCCTGGTGTGGGGAGTTACCTTCCATCTCTCTTTAAAGCACTAAATGTTGGGCCATACGTACAGCTAGGATGTAGGAGGGCTTTAAAGAATATTCTGAGTGGTTCTGAGCTGGCTCTCGTGCTGAGTGAATAACATCACTCACATCCTTGTCTGGAATGAAACTTGTTTTCCTCTTCTTTAGTGCTGTCTGTGGTCACTTGGGAATTTTGCCAGTTGCTAAGGACCCCCAGTTGGTTCGTTCTGCCTCTCCTGTTGCCTATTGGGAATGTGGCTTTTTGGTGTGTCTGTTGGGTGCCCCTTGGCATGTGAAGATGTGTGCAGTAGCTGTCCTTATGACCTCTTCCAGATTAAGCACTCGCTCTTTGCAGCAATGGGTGTAATAGGTTGTGTTCAGCACACTTCATTGTTTGCTTAGGCCCAGTTCTGTGGAAATGAGTAAGATAACAGAGCAGTTTTGGAAGAATGGATTTGAAAAGACATCTGTCTAGATCTGTGTCCACACGTATTGCTAGCAGAGGTGCATTCTTTAAAATTTCTGTTACATGAGTAAGAGCTTGATACTGTGTGAGAACGGAGCCCATAGGACCCCTCCTTCCACAAATTTCCTGCTTGGATCTAAGTGATTAACCATGTTTATTTGTTTATATAAAGGCTCTAAGAAGCTTGCAGTTTCAGTGTGAGCCGGGGATGTTACCTGAGACCCCTTCATCTTCAGGTCTGTATTTGATACTGTCCTTGTAGAGATTTTCCTTCCTGAAATTATTTGAGAATGGGCTGGGGGAGAAATCAGCTCTTTGAGGGGATGCATATGTGTGGGCTGTGACCAAAGTGGAGGTAGGTTTTACAAACTCCTACGAAATCCAAAAGTTCATGATTTAAACTGGGGCTGCCATAGATGCATAGTTTTTTTTGTTCTGTTCATAATTGCTTTTCTACCTTAGTTTCTTTGGCTCCTAACTGAGGATGCTGCTATTACTTAAATCATTCACAGCAGTGTTTGGTGATCTTCTTGACTCATGATTGAACATTTCTGTGCAGCTAAGCACCTGAGGTATTTACTGAACACCTGAGTAAAGTTTCTTATCTTCTCTATCTGATTTAAAACTGCCAGTAGAAACAATCGGTACAGACTTCTTCCATTTTAATCAATTTTGTTATGTTTTAGCATACTGGTGAAAGTAATTTTCTTTCAAGGGAACAGCTCTTTTTTAACCTGAAGTCTTCCACATTTCTGCAGTTCATGCTCTGAGGCCTGCTGACATTAAAACAGTCACTGCAATAGGAAGCTTGCAAAGAGTAAGTACAAGCAGGAAGTGTGCTGAATGTGACCCATTGCCTCCGTTGTGATGATGAAGTTGGTGTATGTTGATGATGTACTTTGGGTTCCCAATTAGGGTGTTCAGGACTTGAATCTTTCCATAAGCATCAAAGGCTTATGGTGAAAAATGACTGGAAATACCTGCTGCTCAGAGTTCCAGTATACCCTGAGGCTAAAAATAACCAGCTAGCTTTGTGCAGGAGGAAATGTGATCACAGTGATCTTGCACAGAACCATATTTGATTAGAGTGCTTGGATTTTCGTAACAATGAGCATGACGGATTGAATAACTTGAAGAGGCAGCTGGGAAAATGCAAACTGGAAAAAAGTACAATTTTGTTGATAACCATGAGAACAAAATATCGAGAAATGCTGTAGATTTTCCAT
>NW_008623598.1:0-37009 GCF_000691845.1 Merops nubicus | reverse complement strand
TTCCATAGAGTCTGGTTTCCTATCTAGAAGGTGTCATAAAGATATAGTTCTGATGTATAAATCATGAGGTAAAGTTCTCCTGCCTGTTCTAATACAGTCAGATTTGGATCATCTTTCTTACCTGAATATTTCAAATGAGTATCTGAAATAGTTTTGAGGCTCATTTAAAAGCATTTAACCACAATTCTCAAGCTTTCATGAACTGTAAAAATACACATTGGGCAAAAATTGGTAGCCATTGCAGGGGCTACAACAACAAAGAAATAGCAGAAATTTTAATTTAAAGCTATATAATAAATTCATTCATGAAAGCAGTAACTAAGAAAGGATTAGCAGACTATGAAAATACATTGTAAAAAGGAAGCTCTGGAAAATAATTTATATCTGTGAATAACTATAACAGGAGTGGAATACAGTATGAGAAGAGCATATGTAGAGCTAGTTTACCCTTTACTTAATGCTATTCCTATTATTGTTTGTTCACAGACACCAGGGCCTGGTGTACTTCGTGAGGATTTACTCCAAAGGTAACAGTGAATTGTTAGCATTGATAAATGTCATGGTATTGACTTATAGAGTATCACAGCACAGGGATTAGGCCCAAGCAATTCTTCTTATCTGTCTTCTAGAGAGGAGAATAATGGCTATGTAAAATACAATGGATTTTTGAGACACTGGATCCTTCCCAATTCCTAGTAAACAGAAATTCTCTGTACTTAGGCAAGATAGAGAACTACCCTAGGGTTGCAATAACCTGGAGTAAGGATCATTGCTATGTGATGAATCCCAGGTGTTAAATATCATCATCCAGTTGTTAGAGACCAGAAAGCAGGGATTTATCAAAGCAAAAAGAGAATCCAGGAGTCCTGATACTCTGTTCTCTGTGTGAATGATTCCCAGTGCTCTATGGACAAGCCTCACCCCATTTTGTTCTTTCATACCCCCTTAGCAGATTTAAATCGGTGAGTGATGATATGGCTAACCCTTGTAGGTGCAAGTCTGTGTACCTGAGTCATAGCCTTCCAGAGGAGGATTTGGCCCTGCAAGATAAACTCAAAAAGACTATTTATTTTTGAAGGTTGCACACGCATCCATGTCCAATTATATGTGGGTGCAGACAGAAAGGTCCCTGCATTATTTGTACACATGCATAAGAGCAATTATTACAACACGCAGATTATACAGAGACACAAATAATTGAGATCTGAGAATGTGTTCTTACTCAGCAGTAGCTGATGACATGATGATTTTGGGGAAAGAAAGGCCTCATTCTTAATTTCAGCAGCTGCCATGAATATGCACTCTGCTAGCATAGCTAATAAGAAATTGAGGCTTTGTTGTAATCTAATTTTTCTTTCAGAAATGGAATAACAGCGACTTCCTGTTTTCTCTTCCCTTTCTGTAGCACAGGAAAGAGCCTCCTTGAAGTAACCGTGGAAACTTTAGCAGGTGTGTCTTGCTGAAACTGAACTGAAACTTGAGTGAGTTGATTGAACTGCATGCTGGCAGGAGCTCCAGGATTTTGCTGGGCTGCAGAGCAGGTGTGGCCCAAGCACACTGCAGTAAGGGCATCCCGAGGGGTGGTGTGCTTAGGAGACATGAGTACACCCATGGTGGGTTATCTGTGCTGGCTTTAAACTGTCCACGGAGACAAACAGTGGTGAAGAAGGGGTAGCACAGACTGCTGCAAAGCATCTTACATGCCCAACAGGCATTTTGGGGCTGCTGCTACTACCCATGCAACAGTCCATGTTGCTGTATGCTCACTGCCTATGCTAGCCCAGTGAAATCTTGTGCAGGTTTGCCTGTCCAGTACTCTTTTCCACTGCCATGTGTTCAGGATTTGCATTGGGGCTGCCACAGATGCACCACATAGGTGAATTCATAATCTATTCGTTGGTTTCAGGTGGCTCTGAAGGCAGCCTTGACTTGCTTGAAGGGTGTTGCAAGTAAAACCTTCAGGACTACTGAAATGCTAACTTGAGTAGTTGATAGCTCCAGGGTCCTTCCTTCCAAATCTTTTTCCTAGCATCTTAAGGTCACCTCCGTTTCCCTGAGAAATGAGTTTCCAAACCTAGCAACTCCTCAGTGTTTCAGGAGGCTGTCTCTGGATAGCCCTTCCCAGTAGCTTCATTTCTACAGCTGTCTGTATTTAAATATGCCTACACTACCTGTGGTAGCAAGAAGAGCTGCAGAGGGGTTCAAGCACACCTCTCACGCCTACTGAAAGATCCTTACTCTTCAAATTTTCTGGCTGGTTTAGTTCTGTTGTGCTTAGGGTGAAATTGTAGAGTAGCAGTCCCCAAAATCACCTCACCTGTGTGTCGTTCAGCTCTCCTTGGCCGGTTTAATCCCTCGGTCCTATACCAGTCTCCTCCACCTGGCACCAAGGGAGCGACGTCGGGCAGTCAAGCCATGTAAGTCTGAGGGGTTTTTGGCTGGGCACTTGATTTACAGATGGCAAGGTGGAGGACAGTATCCTTTGATGCTGGATCACTCAATTGGATGCAGAATATATTCAGTGCTGGCTGCACAGACGCTCCAGGGACAGACCCTGACACTGTGGCTCAATTGTCACCTCTCAGAAGCAGGAGGAGTGAAGCCCACTGTGTGCTTTGGAGTCTTGATCATGTGACTTAACATCAGATCTACCTCTTTATAACTGCAAAACATTATTTTGGCCTCAAATGGAATTAGAGGTGTGCCTACCAAGCTGTGTCTGCTGTTTTCATGTAAGTCTACATGTCTGGGAGTGAGATGTCTGGATATGGACTAATCATTCCAGCTTCTCTGTGTAGCACACAGAAGTATCTAATCTTAACACATTTAGGTGGGATAATCTTTTCTCCCCTAAAGTCTCAAATGTTGCTTGATTTAATGGCAAAAAGCAGCCAAAGCTTTACCCTTACTGATGCCTTCATAGTTTCTCTTCTCTTTTCTGCTCTTCAGAGACCTCCTGCATCAAGCTGAAGAAATGGTGAAGCTCATGAAAGAGAATCAGGTTTGTTTAAAGCACAGAACAATTCAGAGAGTTTGGTGTTAAAGCAGAAAAAGGGAGAAATATGATTAAATACTTCAAACAACACCAAAAAATACCTTCAAAGTAGAAAAATGCCATTTCTTGAGGTGAATGGACTTTGGTTGTTCTGTTGTAAATAAGAATCAGTGCCGTGCCTTTCATGTATGGAGTTTTAGTCTTGAAAGAATCCCACCTGGTTTATGTTTGTCAGAGTGGCTGAAGAGCTTGGCAGGGAAGCCAAGATGTTTGTTTTCTTTTGGTTAATAATGTGAGACCTCTGCTAGCTACACTTTGTAACTGTGTTTCTGAGGAGCAAACCCAAAAATAATAATTCTCTGTATTTGTCTCTTCAGTAAAGACCTAGATGTGATTTGGCTGATGCCAGTGGTTGATGCTGGTGAGAGCTTAAATTATCACTCATGGCTGAGTGCTTTGTAAATCCAATCCCAGAGCTTTATGCATTCTTTTTTGTTTGCTTGGTTTTTGTTATTCTTAACCCCAAGGCATGTTATTTTGTGAAATGGTCTTTACAAAACAAATGTAATTGCCAAGGCAACTCTGCTGTTGCCTCTTTGCCCTGTAGGGAGTCCATTGGACTGTTTGTGCATGGATTTGGTACATGTTTTTGTGGAACTGCATGGTTCTAACCAATGCTCTTCAGGATTGGTGAGAACTGCTTAATAAATGTAGCACAGATGAGCAGGGTTCAGGATCTCAGATTTTTTCTGCAGTCTTCATTCCACTAGTGTGACCCAATCTCAGCAGTTCAGGAACATTAACCTTGTCAGCAAATTAAACTGTCCTTATCTCAACCCCTGGGGTTTTGTCTTATTCTCCCTTTTCTCTTTCCCATTCAAAGGATGGGGGTACAGTGAGTGAGTGGCCCCGTGGTGCCCAGCTCCTGGCTGGGTGTAAACCACAATAGCTGCCTAACCATCCATTTGCTGTCTCCTGGATGGCTTGTCAAATGGAAGTGATCAGGATGGCCAGGGTTGCACTATGGCCTGCTGCTTGGTCTTGCTGATTTAAAGCCATAGCAAATCTTGTGTGAGAAAGCAAAATAACAAAGAGGTCTCTTACCACCCTATTCCTTCAATTTGATTTTTTTTTTTTTCTCTCCTGTCCTCCCAGATGATGGACTTCCAAAATGACTGGAAACTGATCACAGTTTTTTTTAGTGCTGAAAACCTATGTTCTTGCTGTGCCTCTACACAACTGGTAAGCTTTTCATGGGGTGGTTTAGCAGTCAAGTCATGTGGTTGGGACACTTTCCCAAAACCTGCTCTCTACTCTAGTAGCGTGGCTAGTTTCGGGATGTTGGAATGACTTTATGCAGCAATGAAAGCTCCTGGCATGTGATATGTTTTGTATTTATAAACATCAGTACTTAATTTGTGATCCCAAGTTTGAGATGCCTTAGTAGAACTACTCTTTGCCTCCTTCAAGCCTAAAGATACTTTTCTTCCCCATCTTTTTTTATATGTTAAGTTGTCTAACTATAGACAGTCAAATTACAAGACTAGTTTAATGTTTTTTTCTTGGTACTGGCTAAAGCTGAATCCAGAATACAGTGATTGTTAGTAACTCTTCAGTACACAGCTCAACATTTAAGATTTGTGACGTTTAGCAAATCGATAACTTAATTTATTCTGCTTAGTTTGATGGCATTTCTCATCTCATTTACAGAAGAACTGCATATTAGGCAACCTGGAAGAACTTAAAGCTGTCTTGGATTTTTTGTATAAAAAGGTAAGATTTTATTAATCAACCTCAAATATCTGAATTCTTTACTGATATTTCCAGTCTCTAGGAACTAGGGCTTGTACCACTGCTCAGGTGACTTAGAACATAAATCTCAATGACTTGAATCTATTGGCTCCACTCACTGTCACAGCTTTATTCATGCTTTTAAAAAGCTGATGTATGCAAACAGAAAGAATGGGCAGGAAACTCCATTATTCAACACAAACTGATCTACCACTCAGTCTTGGCAGTTTTAAAGTTATTTATAGGAAAAATGGAGTACATCTGTCTAGGTCTGAAAGCAATTAATATTTAACAGGGCTGTTTGTAACTGATGTCTAATTACTGGATGTGTGGAGCTACCTAGGCAGTGTACTAGGTAGGCTGCCAACTACCTGATGGTGACTTTTACAGGCCAGGGAAAGCACCTGTTAAATAAGTGTAATGGATCTCTTTCCTATTACGTGTTCAAGATCTCAGCATTTCTTGAGGTTTTGTAGCTGGCTAAGCTAAAAATTATCTGCTTATCTAGGATGGTTTCTGGGAAATGCTCTGCACTGTGTTTTATTCGTTAGTAGACTAGATGCAGATATATCACTGCTAAAGCAGACTGTTAATTATCTGAAGTATTTCAATAGCATCTTCAAAGAATTTTGTTTTGCTGCATTGAAGGCCTAAAGGATGCTCTAAACCTGCTACAGTTTGATTGCATGAGGGCACAACCACTCGTTTTTCTCAGACTGACTTTGTGTATGGGTGAAATTCCACCCACATAGTCTCTTCATATTCTCTCCACTATTATTTCCAGAATCTGTTTATGTGCACTTGTGAAAGTGAAATATCATTATGTAAATGGAAAGCTGCTTTCTGCTTGGGGGAGAGGTGAGGCAGGATGCATGAGTTCTTGTGCTGTTATGCAGGACGTTTCATCCACAGCTTTGCATTGGTATGTAGCCACAAAAACAGTAGTTCCTGGTTCATTTGAGTTCAATTTAGTTGGCTGGTGGCCTCTTCAGTTATGTAAAATCAATTACTGCTTCTCAGTCAAGAAGTCGGGGTCACAAGCACTTCATGAATGATGACCAGTGTTATTCTAGATGGCAAGCATAGGAGTAGGGTTGAAGATAGAATTGGCAAAGACTTAGGTAATTGGTTTTATGCAGGCAGAAGCCTAGGCCAGAAGTAACATGTGAAGCTGTAGATCTAATTTACCATTATTGCTGCTTGCTGATCTTTAACTGCAAATATAATATGATTCATTTTTTCTCTGTTACTGCAGGTTCCCAAGGCCTTTGTAAATCTGGTAGATTCTACTCAGCTCACAACTTCCACTTTTGTATGTCAAGATTACAATAATGTGAGGTAACAGAGCTTTCTTTAAATTCTTGACGCTGTCTCCCACTAGTGTTCAGACACATAGCCATGTATACTTACTGACTTGATAACTGAGAGTCTTTTGCAAAGTCTTTCTGTCCTTAATGCAAAAGTATGTCAAAGATTTTCATATCCCTGCTTTGCTTCTGATAAACGCTCTTTGCAAGGCAGGTGCTTTCAGTGCTGCCAACTTGGATGGCATATATTTAAATATTGGGTCAGAGTGGTCTTCTCTTCAGCAACAGCCCAAGCATTAGTGTGTTATCAGTGGGTTTAACCACAAATCCAGAACAGCACCATATAGGCTGCTATGAGGAAAGGTTACTCCTTCCCAGCCAGACCCAGTGCTGTGATTATGCTCACAAGACTGTAGTCTATCTACCCCCAGCTCTGTAGTCAACGCTACTTCCCTTCTGCAACCCTGGAGTCAAAAACCCTGAAGGCTCTTTAAAAGCTTCATTTTCTAGGTATCAATGTTCACAAAATGAATAACTGGTCTTAATGCACGTTCTTAGTCTATGATCCTGCTCTGGCAGGGGGGTTGGACTAGATGATCTTTCGAGGTCCCTTCCAACCCCTATGGGTCTATGGGTCTAATGTGAAAGCTTCTACTTGGACTTTTAGGCTATGGTAGGCTGGAGAACATCCAGCTTGTCAGTTTCTTATGTTAACTACATGCCTATGTGTTCTCATCTCCCTTTCTCAGTACCTTGTAACAAAAATGGGAGTAGCTTATGTCCCAATTTAGTATGGAGTAGGAGTGTGCACATGGGCAGTTATGATGGAGTAGTTTACAGCTGATGAGATTACACTTCATCTTACTCCACAGTATATTTTTTTTTCCTGTGCCTGTGGCATAAGACACCATATGTACTAATATAGTCATCCTGAAGTGTTTCACAAGCTTTGGATGTATACAACCCAGGAGATGCTCCATCAGTCAAGAAAGGATTCTGGCTGCTGTATAAGCATGTACTTAATAAGTATAAGCAGAGGATAAACTCTTTTTTTTTTTTTTGTGACAAGTGGCTGCATGGAGCATTCTAGCTTATTTCTCCTGTGCAGGCACTAAAGAGAAAACTGTGAAACACATAAGAGGTGGAAACAGTGGATTTCTGAATATGGGCCTTATCATATATTGGAGGCCTTAAAAAAAAAAAATAAAAAATTAAATGGATCTATTTTTACCTCTGAAGTGTTTTTGTATTTCCTTTTTAACTTAAGGTAATTTGCTTTCTTTTTGTCAGCATGGATTTGTAGCTGTGTTTATCTGGTTGAACAGTCACACCAGTTTGCAATCCTTGTACTTTAATGTTGGACAAACTCCTAGGTCCATCTTAACCTCAGACACAGATTGTCTTTCACACAAGGGCCTTGACATTTGGCTACCAAGTCCTCATTTTGAAGTGTGCTTTGAAAGAAAAACATAAGCCCATACCAAAAAATGAAATATCAAGTGTCTAAGAGGAGATTAGTGGCTGATATTTCCAGTCCCATGTCAGTAGCCAATTTAAGGCATTTAAATTTGGGACATATTAGGGATTTAAAGTTCTTTCATTTATTAGTTTCTTACTAACTAGAAGTGTTGTCTGCACTAAAAGTAGTTTCTGAACCCCACGTTAGCCATATAACTCTTTTATGAGGTTCTTCTGTTAACCTTGGGTAAGAGTCTGGTTGTGAGTTCATATTTCTTTCATGCACCAGTAGTCCTAAAAACACTTAAACAGAAAACTCCTATTTTATAAGTTCAGCTATAATTCTGAGATAGAGTCTGATTCTGTCAGGTACTTATTGCTCACATCTGTAAATCCCAGAAAAATGTTTTTGGACTCCAGTCCATTCAGGCATATCTTTGCTGGAACCAGACTAATCTTAAATATATCTTATATTGCTCCTATCTACAGCCATAGGAGGACTGAGTTTTCCAACTACCTGCAGAAATACACAGTATGCACATCTCACCTTGCAAGTCATGAATTTGTCTGAGACTGGTTAGCTGCCTTACAGTGCCTGGTCATCCTTGAGCATATAAGCTTTGCAGCATTGGACTTCCATCCACATTTTTAGATATAGGTCTTCTTGCCAAATATAAAGGCAAAAATTCCTGTGGAAGTATTTTGAGTGTGCTCCATTTTCCTGTGTGACTATAGAGAGGGAAATATTTGAAAACTAGTGCAGCTGCTATTTTAAACCTGAGCATGCTGCTAGCTTGAGACCCTGTGCTATTCCAAGTCTGGCATATTTTTCATCTGAATAGGATTTCAAATCAAAAAGCAATCCAGAGCTTTGAGCGTGGAAGTATATATCATTCTGTGTTTATTTTAAAAACTAGGAAGTTCCATGTAGTTTTTTTTCAACATCTGAAACAATTTAGTCTTCAATATATGCTTGCCAGTGGTTTAGAAGTGATTCATGTTATCTGTCTTGTTTATCAAAAGTTCACAGTGTCTTTCATGTTTTTCATTCTTTTCTTCAGCAACACAGGCATGAATCAGAGCAATTGCGTTGGTGAAGGCTCTACAGTAGATGATAACATATTGAGGTGGTCCTATCAGGTATGACATCTTCTGTGTTGGTTTGCTTTCATATTGCTAGACACATCTATTAATTTTCCAGGTGGAACTTAAGGAAGAATAGCAGTGAGGAAGTTGAGTTAACAGTGTTTTTATCACGTCCACATCAATCCTCACCCCGTTTCTTACATCAGGAATATTGGTGATAAATTCTCTCTATACCTGAGTGATCTTAGTGTCTCTTGAAGTTTCTAATGACTATATAGATCTTGGCAACCTAGGATTTGTCAGATCCCATCAGAGAAATGATTCATTTTGTCCAGTAACCTGCCACATGATTTAGAAGAGGAAAATTTTCTGTTAAGACAAAGACAGTTGTGCTGAAATTCCTTTTAAAAGTGACAGGGAGGCAATAAGCATGACATTTCATTGCCTTGCAAAGCTTGCTGCTCTTCCAAAGAAAATTATGGTAAGTCAGTGTAGCTTTCTCACAGCTACAAGGAGTTTCCAATTACTGTGTAAGAAGATTTTATTAAATTATTGTCTTTGTTCTGGATTACAGATTTTTATTTTTGTGGTTTATTAGGGATGGGGATAATCTTGGTTCGCTTTAAGCCCTGACAAATTGAACATATATTACACTCTTTACTTGATAATACTCATCTAGTTAAATGGTTGTCTATTCAGGATTCTTGGGAAAAACTGCTGGAGTCTGAGAGGTTTGATCAAAAGAATGACTTCACTGTCATTCTTCAGCCTTTTCTCCAAGAAAGAAATCTGCTTCTCAGACTGGTGAGTAAACTCAGGTTGCTCCATTCTTTCTGGATTTTATCTGCTGAGACTGAGTGCAATATTCAGATGGCTATTTCCTGTCTAGGCTGTGTGTAATGCTAGAAGACAAGGGTAGTCAGGTGCATGCAGAACACACCTTGGCATCAGACACAGAGGTCCTGAGAGTGGATCTTCAAACAGCATCAGTCAGAGATCTTGTGTTTTTTGAATGCAATGTTCGTGGAGAAATCAAGTCATGGCACTTATGTAGGCTGGGTCATGAGTGTCTGGAAAATGTCAATGATGCTGATTTTTCCATATATGTGTAGCCATCAGCATATTAATCCCTGATTATGCTGGTGTGTGTCTGGTGACAAAAGCAAAAAGAAGGTAACAAGAAGTATTAAAAAATGGGTAGAGGGAAAAAGGAGAAATGTTTTGTCAACTGTACTTTGGAAAGTAGAGTTATGTCCTTGCAATGAGATTAATGCAGCCTGGGAACCTGGAAATATGTTTTTTTTTTTTTCCCCCCCAGATTTCTTTATCTGGTATAGCCAGCAGGGAATGAATATAGATAGGATTGCCTGGGATGTCAGGCATGATTTTGCTGTAAGTGATCTTTAAAGGGGTGTTAAAAGGTCAAGGTTGTCTAAGACCCAATAATGAGGAGGGAAAATATTACTTCCTGGGTAATGGTTTACTCGGTGCAAGGTATCAAAATCCTACACATAGTATTAGGTGGTTATTTGTTGGTGGTGACACGTGGTATAGTTCCTGGGCATTGTAACAGCTCCTTCATTTGTGGTAATTCCATTGCTGCCCTCAACTCAGTATCAGAACAAAGTGGCTTGGGTGAAGAAATTTGTCTTTCAGGAAGGTTGGGGTCTACTATTTTGCAAAATCTTTTGCTGCTGGGTCTTTTCAGGCCAGGCTTGTTTTGCTGATGGCTGGTTTATAGGCAAATGACAGACATTTACCTTTCATGAGATTAACAGAGGAATTTACTAAGAAAAAAAGTATTGCCTTAAATGCCACCTTAATTTTTTAAATTTCTTCTGAGTTGTGGTACGTCTGCAGGCCACCATGTGCAATCTTCCAAGAGTTACTTTCATAACCATGATCTCTTATGATAAACTCAACGTGCTTCCATTTTTTAAGTGCCTGCAAGTGTTAGCAAGATGAAGTGTTGTTTATTCCAAATCATTCATCTGATCACACCAGTGTGTCTCCCAGACCTCCTGTATGTCACTATTGTGTTTGTGCTTTGCTGTTGTTCTGGTCTTCTTGTCCTGTTCATGTGTGGTCCTTTCACTCCTGCCTTACAGCAGTAGGTAGAGCGGTAACTCAGATTAGCAACAAGCATCTTAATGAGAGTACCAGCCATTGATATTCTTGTGGATGTGAATATTATTTTATAGATTGAGACCTCATGTGGCTGAATATCTCATCTTTCTATGGTCTTAAGTGTGTTCTCATGATCAAAATGCTTTCTCTTTCAGGGCAGGGATAGTTTCAATGCCACATCAAAGGCACAAGTGGAAACTCTGGAAGAAGATTATACTTCCATGGCTGTGGGCCTCTGGAACAACATGGTGAGCAGTACCACAGGCACTGTTGCTTGCTGGACTTAGTACAAATGCCTAGTAGCAATTCCACGCTAGCCAGGCTTTGAGTAGCAAGGAGGCAAGGGAAGGAAGAATATGGGAAAGGAACATTCCATGACCCTCAGCTGTGCAGAGAGACTGCTCTTGGATAACACTAAATGCCTTATGCTCCCAAGGCAGATCTCAGCCTTTCTTCATAGAATGTGTTCCAGTCCTCTGATCATTTTTGTGGCCCTGCTCTGGACCCACTACAAACAGATTCACGTTCTTCTTGTTCTGAGGACTCTAGAGCTGGACACAGTACTCCAGTTGAGGTCTCACCAGAGCTGAGCAGAGCAGCAGAATCACTACCCTGACCTGCTGGCCATACCTCTTTTGATGTAGCACAGGATACAGTTGGCTTTCTTAGCTGTAACTGCACACTGCCAGCTCATGTCCAGTTTTTCATCCACCAGTACCACCAAGTCCTTCTCTGCAGGGCTGCTCTCAATCCCATCTTCCCCCAGCCTGTATTGATATGTGCACCAACACATGTTCAGGACCCTGCACTTAAGCCTTGTTGAACCTCATGAGCTTCACACGGGTCCACTTCTCAAGCTTGTCCAAGTCCCTCTGGATGGCATCCTGTCTCTCTGGTGTGTCAACTGCACCCCTCAGCTTGATGTCATCTGCAAAGTTGCTGAGGG
Source organism: Merops nubicus (assembly GCF_000691845.1). NCBI lineage: Eukaryota > Metazoa > Chordata > Aves > Coraciiformes > Meropidae > Merops > Merops nubicus. The sequence goes on along the minus strand of NW_008623598.1, from coordinate 25,299 downwards.
TGTTGCTGTCCACACCATTGATGTTATCTTTTAGTTAACGTTAGCAGGACTTCAGTTTGTAGGAGCCAAAGAGTTAAAAATCCACCAGCTATTTAAGCTCTAACCTTGGAAAAACCATGCTGCCTCCAGTTATCTCCCGTGTTGTTATCTGTGACATTCCTCATAATGATGTCAAAGTTCCTACTTCTGTTCTTGTATCTTATCATGCCATATATTTTATGATAGATGTTCCGCTAGGCAATTAGCTCAATTAGTTTCACTAGTCAAATGAGGAAAACAAATACCAAAAGTCAAATTCCTGAAGTGTGAATTGAACATTCTCTCTGTTTCTGGCAGTTCTCTGTAAAGAAACTGAGAGTTAAACTGCCCATGTCTCAGTGTCCCCATCAGCACTGGAGATATTTACCTAGATCACACAATTACCATCACCTAAACATGATCTATAAGACACTAGAGAGCAGTTGGCATATCCTCCCCAGGTACTTCTCCAAGCTAGTTGGGAGCTCACTGCACAAAATATGAACATAATTTGCTGTGAGAAGTGGCACTTTACATCTGCTTAGCTGTTTTTTTTTCAGCAGCAAGTGTTTGAAATGAAATGCTGAATATGCTTTCAGCTAGTGCAGAAAAGGAATGCTTCTGAATGGAAAAGAACCACGGTGCCACCAGTTTGCCAGCCCATTTTGTGCAGGAATTGTTTGGGGACAATGGAACCAAATTTGTCAGATTATGAAATCCATCTAATTGTGACAATAGATTAACTTGAACTAACGTGTTTTCTGGGGCTTATCAATGAGGAAACTAACCTCCAGCTTTGAGTAACATCCTTTCTGTTATCAGACTCTGCAATTAACAGAGTTCATGTGATTCTAACGGGCTTCATTTTCATTTTTCTTGATCTAGACTGTAGTGCTTTTCTTTCCCCCTTTTTTTTTTTTTTTACCCCTATGGCTTCTTACTGTCTGGCTTTCCAGATTTCAATTTATGCAGAATCCAGTATTAGGCATCTTGAATATTCTTTGCAAGGAGTTGTGATAGTATCACCCCCACGCTGAAACAGATATAGTGCCTCCTCCAAATCCAGATTCTGCAGAAGGGGAATGTGACAGGATTTAACTTGTGAAGTTTAATAACTCATGCAGACATAGTCAACTCAGCACTGACATCTCTTCCCTGCCCTCTCAAATTACTGCACTTAGACTGCAATAAATTCCTTCTGATGATATTTTTTTTTTCATTTGAAGCTTCTGCCAGCAGAAAACATTCCTGTATTCTTCTGCTTCATTTTTCTGTCCCTAACCCTTTTCTGCACAAACTTTGGCCCTTAGGCTTCCTTGGCTTTGTCATGGAGCATCCCATCCTTTGGTATGTTACTCTGTTCTTGTCACTTTAACTGCTTGGAGTATTTTGTGGAAACAGCAGAGTTGAAAAATTATAGGCAAAATAAAGTGGAACTCTTCAAGGATGGCTGCATGTGGGCTGGTTATCCAGACTCAGGCAGTCTGGGGAGCTACCAAAACCAGCAAATTGTCATAAAGGAGACAAATACCAACTTTGCTTTATTTCAGTGTTTCTCCTCAGTGTGAGGTCCTCTCTCTAGCAAGGGAACAGCCTAGGTGATCTGGAAGAAGAGCAAAATGTGGCAAACCCCTGTCTTGCTATTGGGTTGAAGGGAGACTCCAGGAATGGTAGTATTCCCTTTGCAACTTTCCCCCTTTGTTTTCCTGCTTTCTCTTTGATTTAATAGAACTTCCTTGATACAGCTTGCAGTCATCAGAAAGGTGCCTCTCTGGGTATGTTCTTTGTCCATGTGTGATAGTATTCTGCCATAATGATATCAAAGATGCTTTCAGTGTAAAAAGCACTGGCAGGTGTCCTTGCCTGGTGAAGGTCACTCTAGTTCTGCTGGGAAGTCCAGATAATGGTTTATGCTGACTACTTTTAAAAAGAAAACAAACCAATGCACAATGCAATGTTGGGAAGTGATAGGAAATAAAGAAAACACAGCAGAATGAGGAGGTGCCTGAGAAATGCATTCAGAGAGTTCTTCCTGTCTCCTCCTCCCTCCTCCTGTCTGCCAGGATACTCTTGCCTGGTTTTGTGGCTTGGTACCAGCCTCTTTCTTGGAGTAATTACCTGCTTGTTGGCCAAAGGGCAAAACCTTGAAAATATAGCGGTAATTGGCAGTAGGACTGCACTTCATTCTGGCTTAGAAGAAGCTGAGCTAGCAAGTGCTAAGAACTTATTCTAGGCCTCATTGGTTATTTTACCAAAACATTTCTAGCTATCTAAGAGCAATGCAATTCATATGCTAATCACATCAGAGAACAGTCAGCTAAATGACATTGGGTAGCTAAGTAAAGCTGAGGGAGGTTGGTTGTTTACTTCAACAGCTTTGATGCTTACCACAGAGAGCCTAATTGACTAATTCTGGCAAATGCCCACAGCTTTACCTCTAGAAATATATCCATGGACAAAGCTCCTTTCATGTGTGTAAAGAACTTAGGGAAGAAGTTCTTGCTTCTGTGTTTGGTATTATTTTGCATAACAGAAAAGACCACAAAAAAACCCTATCTTGCAACCAGAAGTCTGAAACCAGGCAAGAACCTGAACTGAAACAGCATAGCAGGAGACTGCCCATGCCCCTCCTCTGTGTTCAGGGGTTTACAATGACTTGGGAATTGCTGCAGTACCACAGCAGACTCTCATGGTAACTGGCCTGCACAACAGATGTGCTAGAATTCAAGGGAGATTTTGGCTGACCACAATGCAGCCCAGTTGGTGCCCAGTTTCCTGGCCAGGATCTTGGAGCTCTGCTGCATGGGAGCTATTGGTCTTTGCTGGTAGAACAGTGTCTCTGAGCCATCTGAAGTGAATTGCCTCCTGGAGAAATTTGTTCTCATCACCCAACTTGGAACAACATGCCAGTGTCTGATACTTTTGAAATTCATTCCTAGTCTAGAACTACCACTGTTGTCCCTTGTTCTGTTGGGTGATTCTGTACTGGAGGAAGAATATTTTCTTTCCAGAATATCATTAAGTAGCTACTTTGTTTTTCTTTAGGAGGATGGGAAAGTACCAGTTCCCAATATATCTTTTCTCTGAGCTTTGTTACTTTGCATGCTTCAGGGACATTCCTTTTATTGCTATCTTGAAAAAGCAGAGACTGTTTCTTCAAATGCTTCCTTCAATGAATGTCAACTCTGTAAACCTCTTCTATTTCTTTGAATTTTACCATTTCTTTAATTGATGGAGCAACCAAAATAGAATATAACATTCCTGCCCAGAATGTATCAGTGATGTGAAGCCTGTTAGTGGTGTGTTTTCCACTCCCTTCAATCCTGCTTCTTATGTAGCCGGCTGCTTCTGACAGCTGTTGCTACTGGTGCAAGCTGAGGAATCTAAACCAGTGGTCAACTCCTTTGGATGTGATTGCAATTTAGTTAGCACCCAGCAAGATGCCTGAACAGGTGAAGTGGTTCTTTGTGGTCTTTTAACACTTTGTGCTATCAGTATTGAGTTTTGAATCATTCCATAAATTTTCACTAACAACAATCCCTCTCCATCATGTTAGAAGACCAACAAATATAAATATTATCAACCCTCTATGCAGAATTGGGGTACACCTGTTGATGTTGTCTAATGTGTATGACAATGTAGATAAGGACAGATAGTTCTGGATAAATTTGCAAACTTGTAGTTGCACAAGCTACATAAAGATAGTGTTCACAAGTCAGAAGGAAAGAAGTTAATGTAACATGAACGTATCACCAAACAGAAGATTTTTAGTTTTGCATTTATAGTAAGGACTTTGTACTTCCTGCTTCTGAGGTAAAGCAATGTAGACTTTGCCCTTCAGTGTTAAATCCAAGTCAAAACTGCATTTTCCAGGGAGTTTCAGTAATACTACTTTTAAAGTTTCAATCTGCTCAGCGTTGCTTTTCCTCCCACACAAGCACCTGTATGTTTCTTTATACTTCTATATGGAAACTATAAACTGTAAACTCCCGATTATGCCTTTGTCAAGTCTTTGTGAGCATGGTTTCACAGCCTGGGAGAAGACAAAACATGTGGTGGATGAGGTCTGGGAGGATGGACAGACTGCTGCAAGGAGTTGTTACCTGTCAGTTGAGCCTTTGATTTCTTGTAGTCAGCCCATCTAGGAAGTAAAACTGGCTTGAAAACTGCAGTAAAGTTTCAACTGCATACTATAAGGGGGAAAAACTAATCATGAGGCTGGATTAAGCTATGCTCTTCTAGAGGCTGTGTCTGTGCTTACTGTGGTTGAGCTGATAAATAGCAGCTTGGCTGCAAGCCGTTGAACCCCATGGTATGAGGTCAGTGCCTGGTGGGAAAAACACTCACAGGGTCAACATTCCCAAGAGCAGGGGTAACATGTGGATGTCTTAACCAGGATGGTATGACAGACTGATCATGTGAGAGTCCTTGTTTTCAGTTCCTTGCTTTTGTAGGTATACGTGTGGTATGTTATGCATAGATAAATATTTATCATAAGCAAACTGAGTTTTTAAATATATATGTATTTACCTGGTGGAAAACTCCAGGCACTTGAGGCTTTGAGTTGCTGTTGGCCTTCCTCCCTTCCCCCACACAGCATGTGTACAGTGCCTCTGTTCTCTGCCTTTGCAGATGGAGCCTGTTGGACAGAAGCAGTCTTACACTGTCACAAAAATGCTTTGGGTCCGGTGCCCATCTCAGGTAAAAGGGTTTCCTTATTACTGGGAGATTTTATTTACTCTTTGTAGAATTACCAAGTTTTCAAGTACAGTTGTTTTCTGAATTTCTTGGGAATGTGCACTTGCCTAAGATGCTGCACGGCTAAAACATTTGTGTACTTAATGTTGATTGACACAGACTTTTTATTTTATAAAGATGAAACTCTGAAAATGGGAACATTTTATGAAATTCAGTTAAATCATCTTACTATGTCAGATATTTTTATACAGAATATAACTAGCTAATCCACATTTATTAATGATGAATATCAGGAGTGCATTATCAATAGTCAAATCTGTGTCAGCAATAAAATTGAACCCATGTATTTTATATAATTTATCTTTCTGTTATTTGACTCTGACTGCTGTCAGCTTTAGCTATTTTGGTCCCTGAGGCTGTCAGTAGCCCAGTAATATCTTCAGAGTCTGAGCATCTCGGGTTCAAAGAACAGGCTCTTGAATGCCTTTGCATTTAAACTCTGACTTCAGTAATTTGATAGTGATAAAATATTACTAGCATCCAAAAGCTTCACTAAACAGCAATTAAAACATCAAATAAATTGAATTATATGTTTTGTTTGATGGTAGGTGTATGGCAAGAGGTGGTGCAGTGCCTCGAGCATACCAGGGCTTAGTTTTCAGGTCTAACCTGGTTTACTTCACTAGTGCAATGTTAATTCAAAAATTAATACTGTAAAGATTTTCTTCTCTTGGAAAATGTAGCCAGAAGATTTTAACATCAGCTGACTGTGCTTCCACAAGCATTGGTAAACACTCCCTCTTCTCTCTGCAGGAAAATCCATATTTGTTCACATATAGAAATAGCAACTACTCATCTTCCCAAGAAACACCAAACACCAAAGAAACATCTCAGGTATAGTAGGACAGTTTGCATCATATGGACTGAGTCTATTCCAGAGAGTGGGGCAGATGGGTGAGAGTGAATTGTAGCCTAATTAAGCAATGCTACCTGGGAAAACTAAATACAAAGCTCTGGCTCTTTATTCCATGCTTGACTAAATAGTCAAATGCTTAACTGCACTTTTTCTCCCTGGTGGATTTTGTATAGTGTCATTTAAGGAAGATGCATTCAGCCAGCCTCAAGTAATCCTTAAGTGTTAAGAACCTTTTTTAAACATCTGGATAACAGTGTTAATTCCCTGGGATAAGAAGATAAGTGAAAATGGGGCCATTTAGTCCCGCCATGAAGGAAACCAGATCAGATCAGGATGACGCCACTGTGTGGGTCTGATTTAATCTCATTTACACCACAGTAAAACTGAAGAACAATGTAATTTTTATTTTTCTTTCTTGTAAAAGAGTTGCAGATTAGATATGTGGAGATAAACAGCTGTGTTTTGGTTTTCTTAAGTCATAGTACACTGATTCTGAGCAGAACTTTGTGCTCCCAAGCAGCAGCAGCAGCTATAATAAAGGGAGATGGTGATGCTCATTTGCATGCCCCAGAACTCAGTGTCTAGACCACATCTGCACTCAGAAAGGCCTGTACATCATTGGAATAGTAATACACATTTATCTCATTGTAATATAATGCCATCTGTTTTGTTACTCAGGGTGTATAGACCTCTGCATGGGGCAATGGTACCAATCACTGACATTTTTGGTAGTAGCTGTGGTGCAGGAGGCAAGAAGCAACACTGTAATATGTTGTGGTTTTTTAATTAAGAAAACAACAAAGCCACCAAAGAAACAACAACAAAACAAACAATAACAAAACAAAATGAAAAACAACCAAGGAGGAGTAATGGGACAAGACATACAAGTATCTTCTCTTTAGGGAAGTCATCCTACTTAAGGAGCTCTATAGAGAGATTTGGAGCAAACGTATTGCTGGGTCTTGTGTGATGATTTGCTCTGGTATACTGATGGTCAGCCTTCACTAAGAGTAGACCTTAGAGTGTTCCTGTCAGTAGGGTGCAACCCAAAAGAGCCAAGAGGACAAATCCCTGGCAGCACGTAGAGGACTGTACATGGGGAAGGCAGGCTCAAGGCCTGCTGGCAAAGGTACTGTTTCATGCTGAGATATTCCAGGGATGTTCAAACAGCATCTCACAAAAGGATGTGAGCTCACCTAGCCTGGAGCAGCAAGTGCACAAAACGTTGTTGTGTAGCTGAACACAACGTGGCACAGAGTCTGAAGAGCCTGGCCCTGCAGGTAGGCAGGAGCTGTGCTCCACTGGTATGGCCGTGTGACTTCTGAGCAGACTGAGCCTGTGTCTGCCTTCAAAGGGCAGTTGTGGGCACAGCCTTGAGGACAGGCTGAGCTGGGTAGATGCATATGTGGGAAATTCATTAATCTAATGTTCTGAGGCATAAATGGTTTATCGTGACTAGAGTATAGTGAGGCTGCTGTGAAACCTTGCTCTATTTGTCTTTGCAGGAGAGGATGTATGGAACAAATATTCCCTGTTTTGACAGGGATCCTTCTAATACAGTTCCAGTTTCAGGTAAAGTCCTATGCAATTTTATTGTAGAGCTACTTCATTGGGTGATAGATGGGGAACAGGACCTGGGTTTGGTGAGGAAAGCTTCACTTCTCTTTGAATCAGTGCACTCTAACCGTGGCTTTTAAGATCTTTTTTGGAACAACATAAGTAGTTGTATAGTGGGTGAGGAAAGCTTCACTTCTCTTTGAAGCAGTGCACTCTATTCACTGTGGCTTTTAAGATCTTTTTTGGAGCAACATAAGTAGTTGTATAGTAAAAGGCAAGTTGTCCCTCTAGGATGGTGAAAGCTTGTGCAACTGCACGTTCCATGGGCAAAGGAAGAAGTGGCAGTGGAACAGACAGGAGGTAGTTGGGTACTTCAGTTGCAGGGATGGTGAAACTGTGTATGAATGGAGTAGGAGCTCTTGTCAGTGCAGTCTGGGGTGCAAAAAGCCACATGGAATCCTGTCACCGGATGGGTTTTGTCTTCCCTCAGAAGCTGTGATGGTCCCAAAATTTCTACCCTGTGCTGGCACTGGAGCTGTGCCCCCTTTTCTGTCATTTCCACTGGTTAAATAGAATCTGAGTAAGCACAGATGCAAGACTGCAATCTTACTGCCTCCCTTTGTTGCTGTAGCTAATGCCCAGCTATAGCACCAAGAATCATTTCTGATTTGATGCCTGGTAGTGGCTGTCATTCTGAGCTGATGCTGTCATGACTTTTAAAATACTGCCTTTGCAAGGCTTTACACTTATTCTAAGGAAAAAAACACCCCAATATGAAGTTGTCTTTCTTTCTTTCTTTCTTTTTTCTTTTATTTTTCATTAGTTCATAATTTGAAACCAGCTGACATTCGGGTGATTGCTGCCCTGGGAGATTCACTTACAGTAAGTAAAGATCACCTGATAACCAGTGTTAAAGCAAGTAATGAAAAAGCATTTCTGGATTTTTTTAACCCGAGAGATAGAATACGTGCAGTTACACCCTACAGAGCCAAACACATTTTTCACATGTTCTTTTCCATGCTCCACGTTGACTGACTGGTAATCATGAGTCTAATCATGAGTGCACAGTTCTCATTTAAAGTCCACAAGAGTGCCACAGAAGGAAGAGCCACAAGATTAGATTGCACAGCAGCAAAATCAGCCTGCTGAAGCGGCACTGCAACAGTTGCTTTTCTTTGTTGATTCTAGGCAGCTCCAAAGGCATTGGCTTCCAAAGCAATTAGTAAGCAGTGTAAACAGAGAGAAAAAATTCTGTAGCTAATTGTGTGTATATGTATGATGATAAATATCTGTGAGATAATACCAAAGTCTATAAAGCCATGTCCATTTATACTGACTCAATATTTGAGTAAAATTGCGATAGATAATCAGGTGTGTCAAGTGTAACTTATCTTAAGAATTTTTTTTTTAATGCTATTTCTGAAACAACATAAACACAGGCCCTAGACTGCCTGTGATTCTCCAATCAGTGATGGTTGCTTTGCTGCTCATATAATTAATGTTTCTTATGTATTCTGTGCCAATTAACACATTAAATCCTTGTAGTTTCCTTTCTCAGGGAAACTAGGGGGGGAAAAACATAAAATCACCATACCACTTTTTAATGTGAGGAGTGTTATAATAAATTATTCATTCAGGACCACTGCTGTCTTATTTATTCCTTATGTGCATTTAGAATTATATTAATATCTTGAACATTCTCAACCAATTTTTTCCCCGCTTGATCTAATCAAGAAATTGATAGAAGAGGCTAATTCACTGGAGCAGAGTTAAAATACCTTTAGTCCTTGATTCTCTTGAGACCAAGGATCTGTTATATTTTGGGAAGATGACATAGCTTGCTTCATTAACATCCTTTCAAATTATTTTCACTAGGATCAGTCAGAGAACTTACTTTAGCAAATCTTATTTTCTGAAGGTGAACTCAACTTCTTTTCTGCTTCCAGGCAGCTAATGGGGCAGTATCTAAACCCCATGATGTTCTGGATGTTCTGACTCAATACAGAGGTGTTTCTTGGAGGTGAGTCCCCAGTAATTCCCCCTCCTCCAGCAGGAGTGAACCCATTTTCTTGGATTTTGATATGCATAGTTGTGTTTTGTATCAAATGGAGGCTTGTGGAGAGTGAATTTGACTTCACATTCTGCAGTACATTCTCCACATTCTGGAGGGACATGGTCGTGCTTCTACTCATGATAAATAAAATATTCAAACTAGTGTCTGTCTAGAGTATGATGTGGCATGACTTGAAAAGGCCTGGATACGTGGATGAAATGGGGTCCTTGTTAAGATGGTCTTTCTCCTCTCAGAGTTATAGATATTGCAAAGGGGACTTCTAGATCCCAGTGCCCCTGCACCACGTGTGCATTCTGCCTTTCTGTCCCTGCTCTTTCTATAGCCTGTCTGCTCTTTCCCACTGTGGCCATGTCACCCATTTGTCCTATATAAAGTCAGCAGTCTATAAAAAGTTTGGGATCTTTCTTGCTTCTGCTGTTTTATACACAGTATCTATTTCCTTGACCCTTTCCCAATACTGTTTACATCATGCAGAGCAGCTCACCACTTATGAGTTAGCACAGATTTTTACATATGCAGCTTTTTACTAGCTGGATCAAAAAAACCACTCTGAAGAGAGGCAACCTTGTACACTTGTTGTTCTGCAGTTGTGTGATTTAAGACCAGACCTGTTTTACATCATGCAGAGCAGTCCACCACTTATGAGTTAGCACAGATTTTTACATATGCAGCTTTTTATTAGCTGGATCAAAGAAACACTCTGAAGAGAGGCAACCGTGTACACTTGCTGTTCTGCAGTTGTGTGATTTAAGATCAGACCTGTCAGGCTGACCTTCTGTTCACCATTTCTTACCCTTCTGAGCCACTGCAGCTCTGTAAGAACTTTAAATTGTTGCTAGAGCACTTCAAAATATTCAGTTCCAACTTAAAGAGATACTATGGAGTTGTTCTAAGTCCAACGTTCTATCTTTTGATCTTTAATAATAATTTACTGACATTTGGGCAGGAAAGGCATACTTGCATTTTCTACAGCACGAAGGAGGGTAAAGAGCACACAGACATACAGTGAATTTTACCAGTTTAGTAGTAGTCTTCCAGTTGAGTGAAATGAGGGACAAAAGGTACTGAATAGTCATAGTGCTCTGAAGTGTATGTTTTCAGAACTTGTTGTTATGGCAACAAAGGATTTGCTAACTAAAAATGGCAGTAATAACTATGTTAATAGGGACAACAATAGTAAAAAGGCAGCTTTCAAAAATTCCCCTTTCTTTCAGCTAGGTTTGAACGTACACCAAAGCACATCAGTGAACTGAAAGGGCAGCTAGTGTTCAGGGCTTTTAATATGACTGTTATGATTATGACAGAGTTTAATTTCTTGACACCGTTGATATGCACACAGAGCCTGCTTTGACTTGGCACAACCAGCAGCGTGCTTTGTACATGTGTAAGGACCCCATAAGGGGGAGCTCTCCTACTTAGTCTACTGCCTTACCAAGTCCAGCACATCTTGGAATGCTTTTTTCTTTCTTTTTAACAGTGTTGGAGGAAATGAAAACATAAGCACAGTCACGACGCTAGCAAGTAAGTGCCTTTTTCCATAAATTTGATAAATATCTGAAGCTTCTTGTTAAAACGGCTGTTGTTGTAAATCTTTTTTCATGTTTTCTTTTATAACTTGTAGCATGACAGAGCCAATTCCTTTGTATTCAATGTCCAGTGCTGAGTAAAAGTTGCATAACAGCCAGGCTGTGATTTGCTGTGTTTGACTTTACTATGTATTTTGTAATTCCTAAGGGTTTGGTTGTTTCAGTAGCCTTCTGTTGGTTATAGTTTTGTCCAGAATGTGTTTGGGATAGATGAATTGAAGATCTTAGATCATAGCCTAAAGAAACTATTTTGATGGTATTGGAAAGTTGCTTCAGGCAGGAGCAGAATCATGTTACGAGATCAGATTTTACATGCTTTTTAGAGGTCAGAGCATTTTAGATCTAGGGTGCTTGTAAGGCTGGTTTGTAACCTAAGATCTAGGAGGGAATCTTAGGTCTTTGGGGTTAATACATCTGGGGAAATCAGGCTAAAGGATTTGATTCCAACCCATCTGCAGTTAGAGTATGACATCATGAGAGCCTCCTGCCCAAGCATAGGGTTACTCAGCCTCATTTACCAGGCAAAATGGCCTTGCTAGCCAAGATGATCACATCAGGTCATGAGATACCTGACTTCATTAAATTCAGAAATCCTGAAGGCAAGGAACTAGTTATATGGTGGCAAATCTCCACATTTATTATACTTAAAGGTTAATTTTTTTAATAGGTATCTTTTAAAGCTTTTTAATGATCTTTTACTAAGATCTAATCTTTATAACCTTATTTATTACCTGCTGAAGTAAGCAACATTTCATGGTGCTGTCTTTTTCTGCAGACATTCTTCGTGAGTTCAACCCATCCCTGATAGGGTATTCCATTGGCACTGGAAAGGAGACTACAGATAATGCTGCACTCAACCAAGCTGTGGCAGGGGATCGTGCAGAGTAAGAGGAAAATTCTGTAAATTTTAATAGAAAATTGATTTTTTTTTTCTTTAAAATTCAGTTTTAGCTAAAAAAGGCCCCAAACCTGGATTTTGGCAAGAGTGCAATAAGGCTGAGAGGCAAGCCCAAATCTATTTCTTTAGCTCATCTCTAGCGTGAAGGCCAAGAAATGTGACAGGGACTTTGCAATGTTTCTAATCTATGTCAAATAAGTTAACAGCAAAAGCAATGCTTTCTCTAGCATTTTCAACCAAGAAGCACAAAGCACTTTACAAGCACTGCTTCAGAAATTTTCCCTGTTGTGAGGCAGAGAAAAAAAGTATCCCCATTTTTTATAGGAGGTCCATTCAAACCCTCTTGTCGGTAGGACCAAAAGATTGTGTAGGGAAACAGAGAAAACTGTGAATTGCTTGTGGTCAGTCTGTGGCAGAGCTGGGAATTACCTAGTGACCACTATGCTCAGCCTTCAGTGAAATTCATATCATCTTTTCCTCTGAGGAACCATTCTCATGAAACATGCATCAGTGGCTTGGGGCCATGTAATAACACGGATACAGGCACGGGAGCTTTAGTGGTCCATGTGTCAGTAACGTCTGATGTTGGGAAGGAGCAAAGTACATTTATTTTGTGGTAGCACAGTGTGTTTTCTGTATAGTTTGTAAAAGTGTAACTACGCAGCATTTGTGAAGTGGTCAAGTGCCTGTTGGATGCTGCCCTGGTTTTGGCTGGGGTGCTAATTCTTTTCTCACTTTTCCTCATCACTGTTTCAAACCACAGCCTTTTTTTATAGTATCATACCTCTCATACAGATAGAACTTTCCTAGGTTTTTTTTTTAGCCATTATGTAAGGATTGTCCATTTATTAGCTTTCCTCTTTGCCTTGCTGTCTGTGCAGGATCTCTTCTTATTCTTATTATTTTACTTTCATGATTTTATTTTTCTTTTATTTTTAGGGATGTTCCTGCACAGGTTAGAAGACTGGTGGAACGAATGAAGAATGATACTGTGAGTTTGATAAGTCATTAATATCTTTAGAAAGATGAAGTTATGTGGCATCATTAGTTTCTAACAGAACAACAGCTATGGGTACAGCAGTGTACCATGTAATATTCCCCTGTGCAGAGTGTGAGTCAGTACAGAGTAATCTATAGCTTTGTCTTAGATGAATTTGTACCAGCATGTGATAGTTGCTATTAAACCCAAATAATTGTAATCTTCTCACCATTTTTACCACAAGTGGTCAATAAATTCAGTGCTTTTGCTTCCCCTCCCAACATATGTTACCCTGTAAAATGACAGAATTATTTTGCTGCTAGGATTTTGCTGTGGTACTAGTAGTTGTCTTGTAAACACTTGTTTTTTCCAGCAGTAATGATACATGCTAGAATGTTGAGGGCAACCTTTTCAAGTGGCAAATCATGTGAACATATGAAGTGAGTAAGGGACATATTTTCTTTAAAAAACAATTTAGTCCCTTCTTTCACTTAGTCATCAGTTGGTTTTCGACTTGTACATTTGCTGGTAGGGATTATTTGTTTAATGATCTGTAAAACATATTAGGCTGAGGATTGCTTGCATATTTTTCACCTCAGCTACTACTTTGAATGTTTGCTATTTGTAATTTGACAAATGTGCTTTGCAATCAGTGACCTAAGTTACGTGATATTGTTCTGGCTTTCTGACTGTGCATTTGGAAAGCAGCCAAAAAGCCTTTAAGATAACTGTGTGTGCATGTGTAGTATAAATACTCGGGTGAATACATATTGGTAACAATATTTCCAGTACCTTACTTTTTGGTTAGCTTTCTTTTCTTTTTCCCCCCCTTTTTAAAGTACCTGTTTAGTGCAGGAGGAAAAATTTCCCCTCTTTTAATTTGGATAAGTAGCTTTTGAGACCAAACTACCAAACAGTGTGTTTAGCAGCTGGACTATGTTGCCTTCTGCCTTTGAAGACATTTTTAAACCACTTGAGGCTGATTTACTATTGCTACTTTTCCTAGTGGCATTTTGCATGGAAATTGAAGCATTGAGATACTGAGTGCAACATCTGCTCATGTTACTAAGCACATGGGAACCTCTCCTCAAAGCTAAGGAGGTGTGTGTTTCCTGAAGTAGCTAGCTCTTTGCAAAATCCTTCCAGAGGAGAAAGTACTCTCATTTTTTTACCAGTGTCATTAGATAGAGTCAATATTGCCCCTGTATTCTTTGTGGTTTGTCTCACAGCAAGACTGATACATACTGCCTTCCAGGGTTTGCCAGCATTATAGCTGCATTATTTATGACATAGTAAAACATACACCATCGTTTTTGCAATGAAGTTGTATTCTTAGTCATATCTTGTATATACACTGAGTGACTCTTCCTGCACTTCTAAGAAAAGCATGCAGATGGATTTTGAGCAATAGTTTTCTGAAGCAAATAATTTTGCATGGTGCTGCTGATACTGTAAACTTTATTTAGATCATAGTAGTTTCTACATCTTCAGTCATGACTACAAATTCATTTTTGTTGTGAATACATAGAGAACTATAACAGGGTACACTGAGAAATGTTGAATTTCTGTTTACTATGTTGTCTGCCCCTCTCCCTTTTCTTTTTATCAATAACTTTCATTCCATCTCCTTCTGTGCACAGAGAATAAATTTTCAGAAGGACTGGAAGCTCATAACACTTTTCGTAGGAGGAAACGACCTCTGCCAATTCTGCAATGATCCAGTAAGTCCCCTGCTGCCTGCAGCGTGAACTGGGCCGTGGGGTCTCAGTGCATTGCAGTGAGTGAGAGGGTATAACTTGGTGGGTGAGACCAAAATAAGGTAGGTCTTATTTGTGCAGCTCAGGAAGGTAACTGTACTGAGACCTTCAGGTTGTTCAACTCGATGTCATGATAAATGAAGTGATATCTTTAGTACACCTGTAAATTACATACCTGTGACTACTTTGTTTTGATGCTAACAAAGATAACTTTCTATTATCTAGTCACTTTGCCACCTGTAGATAAAAGGTCAATGGTCTTTGCTCTCCTTTGCCTTGTGCACACCCACGCTCCTACGTCTTAATCAGTGCTCTCTTACCAGTTTCAATGCTATGGGAATGGCTCTAACCACAGCTCATGCTGATGCAATTATATATAGTGTAGTGTGTGCATATACATATATATTTAGTCGTGTGTATGTATATATATACACATACTGTATACAGCCTTTGGTATGTGTGAGAGGAGGTGAAATGCTGTGGCAGACTACTCAGTGATGAGTCTTACTTACTGCAAGCAGTAGAGCACGTACTTTTCATTCTGCATGATTGATTTCAGATCAGGAAAAACAGTAAAGCAGCAATGTAAGATGATTCTAAAATAAGGAAGGAAAAAATCAACCACTCCTAACTTCTCCTGACCCAGACACTGTGGCAGACTACTCAGTGATGAGTCTTACTGACCGCAAGCAGTAGAGCACGTACTTTTCATTCTGCATGATTGATTTCAGATCAGGAAAAACAGTAAAGCAGCAATGTAAGATGATTATAAAATAAGGAAGGAAAAAAATCAACCACTCCTAACTTCTGCTCCTGCCCCAGACACAAAATGCCAGTCGCACATGAGTGTGGGTGGTAAGGAGACAGCACATCTCCATCCAAAGATTACAGTGATCTTCACATATCACAAAGGTGCACCCAGGCATGCACCAGAAAGCACCCTGGAGGGAAGGGATGCCATCCAGAGGGACCTTGACAGGCTTCAGAGCTGGTCCCACGCCAACCTCATCAAGTTCAGAAGGGCCAAGTGCAATGTCCTGTACCTGGGCCAGGGCAATCCCAAGCTGGGTGGAGTGGTCCTGAGGAGGAAAAAGTTGGGGTTGCTGGTTGATGAAAAACTCAACATGAGCCAGCAATGTGCAGGTGCAGCCCAGAGTTCCAACTGTGTCCTGTGCCACATCAAAGGAAGTGTGGCCAGCAAGTCAAAGGAGGTGATTCTCCTCCTCTACTCTGCTCTCATGAGATCCCACTTGGAGTACTATGTCCAGCTCTGAAGCCCCCAGTACAAGAGGGATATAGACTTGTTGGACCTTCCAGAGAAGGGCCACAAAATTGATCTGATGGTTGGAACATCTCTTGTATGAGGACATCCTGAGAGAGCTGAGGTTGTTCTCCAACCTCAAGAAGAAGAAGAAGAGAAGGCTCTAGGGAGAACTCACTACATCCTTCCGGTCTCCAAAAGGGGCCTACAAGAAAGCTGGGGAGGGACTTTTTACAATGTCTTGTAATGATAGGACAAGGGGTAATGGCTCTAAACTGTAAGAATGTGGATTTAGATTAGAAATTAGGAAGAGGTTTTTCACTATGAGGGTGGTGAGTCACTGTAACAGGTTATTACAACAAGGACATTGTAGGTGTCCCAACACTGGATGTGTTCAAGACTTGGTTGGATGGGGCCTTGAGCAACCTGGTCTGGTGTGAGGTGTCCCTGCCTGTGGCAGAGGCATTGGAACTACATGATCTTTAAGGTCCCTTCCAACTCAAACCACTTTATGATGCTATGATACTTCCTTTATGTTGCACAGCTACAAATAGTGCCAGCCACAATACTCTGGGCGAGCTGTAATGTAGGAAATGAATAAGGGAATTGAGCTGTCTAGTTTTGTAGAGTAGGCCAGTGAGGATCTCAATGAAATTCTGCTTGAAATTAAATCAAAGGGAATTAATGCTGAAGATAAGACAGGTGCTTCTTATAGGGACGTTTATTTGACAGTCAAACAGTGCCACAGTCAAGAAATAAAAAATTGCTTCACTTGAAACAATTAATTTGGAGGGTTTAAACCACTCAACTGGAACAGGAAAATTTGGCTGCTGAGAGGGAAGTATATAAAGTGATTTAACTCCCAGATAAATGCCCAAGCTTTGCTAGTTACTCTTTGTGGCAAGTAAGGAGTGTCTGGGGTGCATGCAGCTAGGATTCCATACAACAGAAACAAACTTACTTTTACACAGACTGATCTCTCCCAAAGCCAGTCCTTGTTAGTGTGTTGTTAGCCATGCTTTGAAGACTGGCCCAAGCAAGCCCTGGGGATGGGAGTAGATTACTATGTGTGATAATGCCCCCTAAACTTATTCCCTCACTGGCATCCAGTGGCTGCTAGAGCTTTTCTTGCAAATGAGATAGCTGTGATGGGAAAGAAGAAAAGCAGAGACCGGACACCTTTGCCTAAGACTCAGCTACTTTTGCCCCATAACTTAGAAATGTGAATGCTGCTGTGAGAGACTCTAGCTAGTCACTGTTGTGCCTGTTGGAGTAAACTGATAATAAAATTCAACCCTCTTGCTTCAACAGGTACACTATTCTCCTGAGAAATACGCCTACAGTCTACAAATAGCTTTGGACTTACTTCACAGAGAGGTAAAACAAACTTTTCTAGTATGTGGGAGGGGGTATAGTGCTCTGTTTGTGAAGCAGTTGCTGATTATTGATGAAAATTTAGCTCCTTGCTTTTGCCTGCAGAGCATTGCTGTATGCAGAGATGCCTGCTTGCAGGAAAAGCTTTGTGAGCAGCAGAAAGGGCTGGAGAAGTATTTTACAGAAGGAATAAGGCTGTGCTCAGTCTAGCTGATGTGCTGCAGAAAATGTAAAAAATATTGTGCCAAATTTGAACAAACACATGGTATTCAATGGCCAGAAAATGCTTTGCTCGTTTATTATACTGTGAATAAGTGTGGGTTTTTTTTGTTCATTAAGAGAGATTCTGCTGTTCCAGATGAGGTTAATGAGACTACCCAAAGAGTTAGCAAGTATCTGAGCCATGCTGAGACCTATAACAACTTGTCTGTACCTTTTTGAAGGTCATCATTTTCAAGTGACTGGGCATTGGCACTTAAAATAGAGCTGGGCAACGCAGGCAGGGGCTGTAATTTAGTATTGTACGTGTGGGGGATTAATTATTGAGAAAGTCCTTCCAACACCTCTGTGATAAATAATGCAAGCTGGCTGAATCAGCAAGCTGCTACCTGAGGTCTGCTGTGGCTGTGGAGGGGAGGCAAAGGTGGCACTCCTTTTTTGGGGCACTGGCTATGGATTTGCTTATTCTCTTGGCAGGTTCCACGGGCATTTGTGAACCTGGTGACACTGCTTTATATACCCAGCCTCAGGGAGCTCCACACCTCAAAGAACAACACCTGCCCAAAGCTGCTTATGAGGTTTGAAGGGGATTTATGTTACAGCTCTTACTCTCACTGTTCCTCACAGAAGGCTGCAAGGTCTTCTAGGGAAACTTGTTGTTTTGAAGTGGAAAGGTTCTAGTATTTCAGACCTCTGTGTATGCATATGTACCTACATGCTGATTTCAACACAGCACTTAGAAATCCCTGCTTCTCTGTGTCTGAGCCCTGCTCTTATCACTTCTTGTGGAGGTGTCATTTTAATGAATTGTGAACTTCTGGTGACTAAGGTAGGGTCCAACATGTGTCCCTACATTTGCTCCTGGCAGGACTTGCTTGCTTTCAGAAAGCAAGCCTCTGCTTTTCTGGACAGACAGGCAGAATACCCTTGTGCTGTGAATATAGGCACCCACTGAAGATGGTTTTTACAGAAGCAACACAGATGCAACCCTCTTGCTCTGACGTAAGGGCTCTCTGGCTGTCAATGGAAAATTAGCTTTTAAACTCAGTGTGATGGTGTTTTTGATAACCAGTTGTAGTTTTTATTTTTAACAAAGATTACTGGCTAGAGTGCACATGAGTCTCAAGACCCCATTGGAGAAGCATAGTTAGTGAAGCCTTTAGATTTGATTATCTCAAGATACCTGTAACCTTTTGCTGTCATTTCAGGTGCCAGGCTGAATTTAATATTTGCCTATCTGTTAAAATCAGTTAAAGCACCTATCCCCCCTCATTCTCAGGTTCAAATTCATTACAAGGACCTCTCCCTCCCTCTTTATTGATGCAGGGTAACCTCAGTCCTGTCAGTGAGGCATGGGTGGTGCCAGGAGTCTAGACATAGCAGTATCTCTCTGGCATTCCTTCCTTATTCACCCCTGTCCTGTGCTCCACCATGAGCCCTTTGGCATGTTCCTGCTCTGGTGTAGGCTCACCCACGGGCTGCCATCCCTTCAGGGGAGTGCCTGCTCTGCCATGGAGCATTATCTTCTCCTCTCCCTCTCTATTTTTTTTTTACCCTTTCTTAAACAGACTTTCATGGAAGCATCACCATGTTGGCTGACAGGCTCAACAGGCCCTCTGGTTGGTTTGTGGAAGCTGGCTGCAACTGGCTGTGTCCAGAACAGGCAGCCTTGGCCTGTCCTTACCGTGGTCACTCCTGCTGCCAAAAGCTTGCCATGGCACCCACTATGGGCTTTGCTTGCACGGAGCCTTTTCTTCACTGTTGTTCATGAATTTATCCCTAATAAATGTGTTTCTGCCCAAGAATCAGGGCTGTGTAGGAACTTGGAAGTGAGAGCTAGTGCTCCCATTGAGCGGCCTTTCAGAGAAATCCCTCTCAGAGAAGCCTTTAACCCTGCAGCTTGTCATCTCAGGAACAGGGGACAAAAGAGGAGCAGATCTCAGCACCATGCTCTTATCCTGCAGGATCCTGTGCCCTTGTGTTGTAAACCCAAAGGACAATTCCAATGACTTCAAGAAGTTGGTCTACTTTAACAGAAGGTATCAGGTAAGGCATGTGGCTTTTGTTACAGGTTTCATGTCAATCTGTTGACCAAGGGACTGCAGAGGGTCTAAAATCTGGACATGAGGAACAGTTTCAACTCATTTTAATGGCATAGTTGTAGCTGTGATTTTTAAAAAAAAAAAAGGCAAGATAGGAGTAGAGTCAAGATCTTTGCAACTCTGATTCACTAAAACAATAAAACAGATGAGAAGAAAAAATGCTTAAAAAGAGCCACAGAAAGATGGGTGTGTCAGAGAGCCAGCAGGTTTTTTTCATCACTTATCTTGTTGGATGTCATGTTAAGTCAAAGGACGTGATAACTCAGGAACAAGCTTCAAGAATTGGACGTCAGCCAAAGCAAAAATGCTTCAGTGGAAGAACATCTTTGTGACAGAAAATCTAATGAGCAGGTTGCCTGCCCATGTCAGTTAGGCAGCCATCCCCAGGCTGTCTCTCTGCAAGGAAGCCTGGGATGTGTGTCTCAAAAAGACATCTGATTTGGCTGCTTGGTGCAAACTGGAAACCATGGCCGTGTCTGGGTGTCTGCACAAGGGAGGGGGAACCCCTGGGTGAGATGTAAGTGGACAGAAGGACTCAATGAGCTGAAGGTAAAAGAAAGGATGGTGACAACTTTTCTTTGGCTCTTCAGGAGAGAACCCGCCAGTTAGTGGAGAGTGGAAGGTATGACACCACAGATGACTTCACAGTGGTTATGCAGCCGTTTCTGATGAATGTGAACATGCCAAAAACACAGGTAAACCCAACCAAAAACCTGTCGCTACATTTAATCTTGGTGCAATTCCACTGATGTTTCAAAATTGCCTTGGCTGTAAACATGGCCAGCAGTTTTCTGGCCTAACACATTATATTCAGTCGAGTTAACATCCAACATTGCAGAAAATGCTTATGGAATAACTTGGAGATAGTGGCACCAAGACAACAGACCTTGAAGACACAATCTGGTGTACTGAGTTGACTCCACTGCAATCGGCCAAACATGCAGTAGACATTTAGTTCAAAGTCTTCACCAGGCAGCACTCACCCTATATCCCCCATACATCCCACAGTCCCTTCTAGTGCGTTGATAAATGACTTTCAGTATGAAAACCTCTGTGCTTTAAAAACCTATAACGTGGGAATCTCAGGGGAAATAAGGAGTACAATCAATATCTGTGCCGAAGTGTTCTGTAACCAGAGTTGTAGTAGCCTGTATTCCTTATTATTTTGGAAGTCATGTATTAAAAAGCTTTAAAAGGCTTCTAAGTTCCAAGTTACTAGCATTCTCTGGCCCATTTAATTCTCTTGGCCTCAGAGGCTTTTGCAGTTACTTCAGTTTGGAGTCAGTTGGGACATCTTGCTGGAAAAGAGAGGGGATAAGGCAGAGCTTGTTGCATGTTTACTTGCTGTGTGACAGCACCCATCTTGTTCTCTAGGAGGGGCTGCCAGACAGTTCATATTTCGCCCCAGACTGCTTCCACTTCAGCCAGAAGTCTCATTCCCAGGCTGCACGTGCTTTGTGGAACAACATGGTAAGATTTCTAAAGGCTGTATTGGTCTTTGTTATTCCATCCTGCCCTTGGCAGCCAAAAATAACCCCAAAACAGCAGGGAGCTACTGGGTAGCCCTGTCTCTTCTGAATCTTTAATTGTTTTTACAAAGGTAAAGAGTGATTGTGTGAAGAAAGGTCACCTGAACTGTTAAACCAGTCATACAAAATGAGTAAATTTCAGGGTATGGTAAGGCTTGGGGGTGCTAGGACTTTTCTCAAGGTGATGATGCCCACCTGGCACATTGACCACCAGGCCGTGTTCATGGTGTATGGGAATTGCCTTCTTCAGCACACAAATGAGCAGTGGGTGGAGGCAGCTGCCAGCATGGTTGCAGTCCCCTGGTTGCAGAGGTGGGTTCCAGTGGCTGATTCCCATTTCTCTCCGATGCTCATTTACTTTTCTTCTGTGCACTCTGCTTTTTTTCCCCACAGCTGGAACCCTTAGGGGAGAAGATAGACAATCAGCAAATAGAAGACAAGATTGTTCTCAAATGTCCAAATGAGGTAGGTTACAAGTGTATCTGTGTTATGTGGAGGTGTTGGGGTTGGGGGGGCATGGAGTCTATGAGCCTTTATCAACTGCCTGGAGCCCTGCATCCATGAGAGGGCCTGAGTCTTCACCACATAGTTAAGCTGCTGCCTCCAGGAGCACTGGGGATGCTTCCCCATGAGATGGAGGGCAAGCTTTTCCTAGGAGTAGGCTTTCTCAGAGTCACACATCATGGCTGGCTAAGACACAAGGGAAGGATGTTTTGGCCTCCCAAGTCAATCATCATGTGTCCACACTGAATGACAGAGGTTCAGTAGGGAGCAATGATGGCACTAGTCAGCACAGCTCTGCAGAGGTCACTGGGGCTACTTTGCTGTGCAAGGTTCTTGTTAATCACACACAGAAGAGTCCTGAGTGTGTTCTGTAAGTTCTGGTTGTATAAAAATATTGACCCAGTTCTACCTTCTTACTGTATGGATTTTAAAAATACCTTTTTTTTTCCCCCTGATATTAATTTACATCCTGCTGCTAATCATCTACAGACATCTGAGAACTGAAGATTGGAGTAGAAATCTCCATAAATTCTTCTGATGCTTTGCATTGACTGGTATTGCCTTGTTTTGTAGGCTGAGCCATTCCTGAGGACATATAAGAACAGTAATTACACATACCCTAACCGAGCTCCAGTAAGTGTCAACATTGCCACCCCACTGTTACTCTACTGCATTTGTTCCTGTATGGTAACCAGATGAGTCAAGCTCTGCACCATGGGTGAAATCTTTGGCCACAGTGATTTGGGAGGCTGAGTGCATGACATGGAACAGGAAAGCACTCCCTGAGTCAGGCAAAATGTGTCTAGAAACACCTGTAAGAACCTATGCTCACAGTTATCAATAGAGGATGCAACTCTAATCTTAGCAATACTGAATACGACTGAATATTGAATTGAGCAACCAAGACCTGTCTGGTTAATTACATGCTAAACAGGCTCTGGTTTATCAAACTGGCCTCTACTGGGAAGATCCCAGTTCCTACTGACTGTGTTTGCTAGCTGCATGCTGTTCATCTTTCTTCTTCTCTTTAGAATTATGGAAGCCAGCTGCTATGTGAGGACAGATCTCCATCCTCCCCTCCTACAACTTCAGGTAGTCTTGCCTGCTTTATGTGAAGAGGCTGAAATATCTTCAACTGTCCTTCAAGACAATTTTTTTTTTTTCTGAAATGACTACTGGTCTGTGAAAAATACTGCTCAGAAAACATGTCATGTTTTTCAGCAGCTGCAAGGTGACATTGAGACTAAGTAGCTTCACTTAACTCACTGCCAGTACAAAACTTCAAAATATCTCCTGGTAAAATCCAAATGCTGTCTCTCCAGTGGCAATGTTAACCATTGACATGTTGAATAATAAGCATGTGCTGCTGCTGCAATCACATGAGATGAACTGGCAAGAGCTCCTGTTTTACCACCCGTGTATTGCAAAAACATGTCTGAGCATCAGAATACACAATGGCATGTTTCATATATACAGTGGTGAAAAAGAGTATCTATTTCTTATCCAGATTTAACTGCATTTTTTTTCCCTTTGCAGTGCATTCCCTAAAGCCAGCTGATGTGAAAATTATAGCAGCCCTTGGGGATTCTTTGACGGTAAGATGATGGTGTTCTTACTGTTCTCTTGGTAAAACTACAAATATCTGCCTGCTCTGGTGGAGGGGAAATAGCTGTTGTACCTAGAAGCAAAGATCCATTCATTTGTGGATGATAATAGATCTAGCAGCCAGAGCAAGAAAGAAGGTGTCAGTTCTCCACCACTCTGTTCCCCCCACGCACATATTCACATGGTTTTGAACTCAGACAATAACATGGGCAAATCCTTTAAAGATACACTTAAATAGTTTGCTGAATTGGAGACAGAGGTGATCAGATGCTGTTGAAACTAATGGGACATAGCACAAGCCTTAGGTTACTGTGTTTTTCAAAGTTTTTCTGAATAGGAACAGACTAGTGAACCTGTTCTATTGGCTTGATTCTTTCAGGAGCAATGCGTGCCTAAGGGATGTTGGATAATAGCTTTTTATTCACTTTAGCATTAATGAGATAGGGATTTACAGGGGTGAGAGCCCTCTGACTTTATCAGTTTCAGAAGATTTTCAGTCTTCTTATCATGAGTGTTGTAACTCATAGCACATTTCCTTATCAAGGTGTAGTTCTTGCTGCTGATGATTATTTTTGGTAGCATAGAAGGAATATGCCTCAAGATCCAGACATCCTATATTCCTATTATGTCTTTCTGCCTAATGTTTTCATACTGGTCAAAGACTGACAGTTTACAGCCAGTTCAAAGGAAACATTTGGCAAAAAGACATACCTGGAACATAGGTTTCTCTGAATCTAAGCCTTAACAGCAAAGACACAGTGTGATAGAAACCATGAAGCCTTTACCACTCTCTGGCAGGCATGTTGCTAAAACTCCTACACACAGGAGGCTACTGCAATAAATAGAAGCATTTGAATGCAAACCTGCAATATTGACAAATGAAAGATATTCTTTGTATGGCTGTGGTTGACATATTATAATATCTAAGACCCTACAGGTGTTTCTTTTTCTAAGTTTAGTCTGTAGGAACCAAAAATAACATCTACTTTTGTGAAAAGTGCAGTTGTGTTGCTGTCTCAGAGCTGCACTTGGCCTGTGCATAGTTATCCTGAACAATGATTTTCTGTTAATTCAGTGAAGCTTATATAGAGAAGAAAATGTAGTAGTATGGTTCAATCTGAGGTAGCAGCAAACAGTCTGCCTGACCTTGTGCTGCACTGAAGTACTACCCCCTACCCAAATTTAGAATGGAATTATAGTATCACAGCTGACAGGCACTCTCCTGAATTCTAGTGGCATTTGAGGAGGGATGTAGTTGCTAGCTTGCCTCTTTCTTTCAGGGTAAGTGTAGAGAGGGATTTCCTCCTTAGTACTACTATAAGTCTTTTCATTTATCATAATATTATTCAAATTGGTGTAAAGGTATTATGGTGCTTCTTTCTGAGATATGTTTATCTATTGCTTTCATACAGTGTTTCTTACCATTAGCCAGAAAATTTTGAGACATTTTCATTGTTCTTGAGTCATGGAATTGTAATTGAGTTATTCAGCTTATCTAGACCCATGAGAAGAATCCTGTGTTCTAGGGCTCCATCATGTATTTTGTGTGTCATATACAATACAATCTTCTAAATAATTGCAAAAGGTATTGACACATTCTTCAGGAGGAAGGTTGGGGAAAAGCTAGATGCCTTCTAAGGCTTTTGAAGAGATGCATTCAAAAGTAAACTAATTGACTATGTGTGAATTACTATTGTATTAATAATTGTCTTTCAATTTAATTTGGTTAATGAAAAAATAATGTCTAGGCTGGTACAGGAATTGCCTCAGATAATCTCCTGGATTTGGACACTGTTTACCGGGGACTGTCTTGGAGGTAAGTCTTCAGCCAAGGTGATGGGGAGCTGTGTAGTCTCTCCTGTAAAGAACATTATGCTCTTCCACATGTTTTGGGGCTTTCAGCTGTTAGAAAGTTGAAATAAAAAAAATTATGCTTGGGATAGTATTTCTTGTGGAGATGTATCAAGATCCAGGACTTGTCATAAGGATCTTCACAGAAATATTTCTTCAGCAATGGATTTTAGGCTAGCCTTTTGACTCCTCTCATGCTTTCAACTTTGGCTGCTTGCAAGAGTTTGTATTTTTACAGTAGGATGGCAAGATGGAAATCCACAAAACTGGAGAAAAATCACTTGAACAAACAAGTCAAAACTGGTTGCTTTTGGGACATTTTCTCAAAGTTTATTATTTCTGAACTTTCTGTTGCACCATGGGAACCAGCT